>NW_016817412.1:351290-388995 GCF_001698545.2 Rhinopithecus bieti | reverse complement strand
AAAAAAAAAAAAAAAAGAAAAAAAAAAGAAGCCAGTAAGTGGAGCTTCAGTGTACTTGAAGAAAGGTGATTAAAGGCCATGGGATGTTAAAATAAGAACATGGAACTTTATGAACATGAAAGTAAACTGGTGGGGAAAAAGGAGGGATATGTCAACATTTTTTTAAAGGAGGCTGAAAAAATAATCTGAGAACTTTTAGGTCAGGTCCAGAGATAGTTACACATAAAAGCGACTGAGGCTCTGGTCTTGCATCCAATTTACCCTCAAAGTTTCCTTTGAAGACCTGCACATCGAGGATAATACAGGCAGTACTATAAACTTAGAATAGAATTGGGCTTGGGACAAAATTTAGGAAGATTTGCTGCAAACTTTAAGAGAAATGTAAATAGGCTAAAAAGAAAGAAAAGAAAGCACTGAAGATTCACGCCTCCTATGTGGGCTAATGCTACATGCCTCAGAAATAAGAGGATCTTAAAGTCAGGACAGTGTTCACATTTTCACCAATAAAAACATCTCAATATAGTAAATATAATAATTTACTTAATAAAGTACATATAATCACTTACTTTGACCCAGAAGTCTACTTACAGGACACTACTGAAGACATACTTAAAAATGTAGAAAATGTTTTATTCACACATATATTTACTACAGGGTTATCCATAATTGTGAAACATAAATGTCCAACAATAGGCAGATAGTTAAATAAATAAAATTGAGACTTACAAATCCAGGCAATAACATGAAAAAAAAATTGTTAAATTTTAAATGCAGGCCTTAATATAGAGATGCTTAAACATTTTATCACAGTGAAAACATAGTAAGCATAAAGTAAAATAATGGAAAATCACAAAATGTCCATTTTGCATTTGGATAGTAGAGCAACAGGCTTTTGTCATTGTCCCTCTCCTCCTTCACTTCCTCCTCTGCTTTCTCAACTCTTTTTTTTTATTTTTTAATTCTCAGGTTTTAGTTAACAAGCTTGTATTATTTTTTAAATGATTTTTTAAAGGTAGGACAGAGGGAAAAGCCAACCTGAGTTCATTCATATGGAGAATGGGTAGTCTAAGATGGTTAACTTAAGCACACATCAGAATTATGTAAGTTCATGTTTCTGTAGGACTGGGGTAGGACCAGAGATTCTGCACTTCTCACATGTTCTCAGATAATACTGATGCTGCTGATCATGGGACCACACTTTGCGAACTGCTCTAAGAGAAATGCTAATTTTCCATCCTCCTGATTCTCAAGATTTTACCCACCTATCCAATCATTTCACCAGAAGCCATATACTTGTAGTGTAGCGAAGTTGCTTCTACAAAATTATGATGCAACATTTTGCCCTTGACCTGTATCCAGGGCCAAAGTAAATACAACACTTTTCTTTTTCTTGGGAAAGGAAATGGAGAACATAATTTTTTCTGTGTTTCAAGGTGCCTTTAAAATGTCTATGTTTAAAACACTTTCAGAGAACAAATAGGAAAGAGTGCAATCCTTCTTTATTAATTACTTTATCCAACAATGGGAACTGATTTATAACTATACATTTGTGTCTCTGCTTTATTCTTAGTTTTCAGATGGTTTTTTAAAATATAGGAAAGCACAAGATATAAAAAGTTGCAAATAAATAGGTGAGGAAATCAGGACAAACAGACCACACAAATCAGATGGCATAACCCTATCTTCTTTACTTTAGGTAGGTTTGCAGTTACCATTGTACTGAGCTTCCTGAAGCTTAGTATATATATCAACCCCATACTACTTCGTATATTCCCTATGTATAGCTACTATCTCTATATATATATAGCGTACCGCCTGATTCTATACCTATATCACGCGCTCATATGTAGTTACTATATACCTACATCCTATATTACGGTTCTAATATGATCACCTATACCTATATATTCTATACTAATCACTAGTTCTATATTGTTATTCTATATTTAAACTCCTCTTACTTCCTCTTACTCCCTTCAGAGTGGCTTTGAGGATTTTTTTGCAAATAGTTCTTCCTTCCTATCCCCACCTTCCCATCCAACTATCTCAAATGGTAGAAAGATGTTTATACTCCTGTTTCTCACATAATTAATCTTTGGCTAAATGTTAATAAATACAAGATTATGTTTGACTGGTAACACAAATGAAAATATTTAGGGGCAAGAATATTTAAATATACTGCCTCCAATATAGTTTTAAATATTTGTTTGAATATCTCAACAAAGCCTTGAGAAACAAAAGCTTCAAGAATATGAAAAGCCCTCCAAGATCATACAGGCATTATAATGAACTTCACTCAACATCTCAAATCTAACCAGCTGAAAATGTTTGTTTTTCCTTTGTAAGCAGCACTCTATTCCACTTTTGGAAATGAGGATCCTGTCCAACAATGGAAAAGCAGTATATTGTCCTATAAATCGAACAAAATGTCCTTGACTCACTCATCCTCCAGAGGAGCCCTGCCTTTTGGTACCAGCTACTTAGCATATATTAAAGGAGCAGATTCCAGTAATTTTGCTTTTGTGCTAAAAGATCAGAGGCTTCCTTTTGTTTAAAATAAAGAAAAATGTCACTTTTATTTCCAATGTACTAGCTTCTGCTTACCTAAACTCTGGAAACTCTAGTCTCTTGTTGCATAAGGACACCCTCAGAGCTCAAAAGAAAGAAGCAATTTTAAAATTAGGGATTGAGGTAATTGCACATATTAGGAAAGGAGAATATTGTAACCGAATAGCACGTAGGTCAGCAGCAAATTGAAGTGAGACCCACTGTACTGTAAATACCTGCTTGCTTCTTGCTGATTTTGGCAACACATGATTATAACCTAAATAACACACAAAAATTACAATTGGCAGAATCGATAAAACATGAGAATCCTATATAAGGGAGAAGTTTTTATGTTCTACTTTTTTAAACAGCAAACCACATGATTGGTGTTTGCTTACTTAATAAGGCTGTTGGGGATAATGTTTTCAGAGTTGACACGTTATCAATTCAAATCAGTAATTCAATATACAGATGAAACTTGTCAGTGATATTGATATGGTTCATAGTTGTTTGGAATCAAAGTAAGCTCAGAATGAAGTGTTGATAGAAATTGTTTTAAAGAAGTACTTATTAGGTTCCTCCTGCATACAAAGTCTTGAATAAGACTCTGGAGAGACAGATAAATTGTAAACATCTTTGAGAAATATTGTGTACAAGGATAAACGGACAGAACTGCAACATGGAAAGAATTCAATGTGTTTGTATTCCATTTTTTAAGAGAAACAGTCTGACATAACTGGTTCAGAGTTTGCCCACTAGGGAGTACTGAGCACTCACCGGGGGTCAGATGCTTGATATAAACATTACCTCATTGAATCCTCACAACAGTCTTGAAAGGCATTTTGTACCATTTTACGAAAGAGGAAAAAATGAAGCTTAAAGAGTTTAAGCAACTGTCTCAAAATAGCAATGTTAATAGGAATCAGAATTAGGATTTGAAACCAGGACCGCCTGATTTTTTTCAAAATTCTGTTTCCTACAACAAACCAGGATGCCAAGCAGCAGTCTCCCCCATATTTTGAGGACTTTGTCATTCAGTGCCTCAGTGATTTCTCATGTCTAAGACAAAAAGTACTCCATTCTTAGGAGTAATCTTATTTTCCTGAAACATGAAACATACTAAGGTAGCCTTCAGAACAAGAGGCACTTTCTACAGGCACTTGGACACACTTAGGAAGCCATCGATTGGAAATTGAAACCTACTCATACATTCCTTCTAAACAAAATGAAGAAGTTTGAAACAAATATTTTGAAGAAATACATACGAACAGCTGAATCTCAACGTCTCAGGAAAACTACTTTATGAGACCACACAATATATTTAAAAAAAAACAAAAACAAAACTCTTCTGGAGTACTTTACTCATGTAACCAAGCTGAATTATGGATTGATGGCATCATCACTGTGTACATTTGTGCCGTTATTCAGCAAACACTTATTGTATACTCACTGTGTGTGAGTATTCACCCACTGAGTGAGTGAATGCCAAATGCATTCTGCATCATTCCAGTTTCCACTATCCATTGTGCATACTTGTGTTTCCATGGGCAGTGTCCCACCTTGCATTAACATCCCTATTTTCTATTTTTTTTTTTTTTGAAGTGAGGGGACAGAGGCTCGCTCTGTCTCCCAGGCTGGAGTGCAGTGGCAGTATCTCAGCTTACTGCAACCTCTGCCTCCCAGATTCAAGTGATTCTTCTGCCTCACCCTTCTGAGTACCTGGGATTACAGGCATGTGCCACAACACCCAGCAAATTTTTGTATTTTTAGTAGAGATGTGGTTTCACTGTGTTGGTCAAGCTGGTCTCGAACTCCTGACCTCAGATGATCCACCCACCGCTGCCTCCCAAAGTCCTGAGATTACAGGCATAAGCCACCATGCCTCGTCAGAAATATCATTTTTAAAGATTCAGTTCAAGTGGTGCTTCTTCTGCAAAGCTTTTTATTTTATCTTAACCAAGTATAATTTTTCATTACTCTGTTTTCGTTCTCATAGAATTTTGTTTATCACTCTGCATGGTAATGCATTCTATTTATTTATATGCAGTATGTTTATTGATTCAACAAACATTTATTGAATGCTTTCTAAGTATTCCTTTAAGTCAGTGCTAAATTCTGAGTCTACAGGAATTAGAATTATGCAAAAGATATTCCAATTGGGTTCATTACCTAGTGGAAGATGCTCAGCTTTATGCCTCATGTAAGACTGAAAATTATCTGATGTTTCAAGTTATGTCATGTTCATATATGAAAGCATTACATAAACCAGCACCTGGTTTTTCCCATAGCCACTTCAAAGTAATTGCTTAACTGAATTGGCTTAAAATAGCATGCAATACTTGCAGTGAAAAACAACAAGTAGTTATGTAGAAGGAAAATGCAGCATTGGTATGATTATCTTGTTATTTCATGGTACATGAAAGTAAGATATTTATTTTTTCTAGAGTATAAAACTAAGAATAGATTGACTAAAGGGATGAAATTCCATATTTATAAGCATACAGGAGGGCTCACTAGATTCTTAAATGAACACAATTTGACATTAAATGAATTTTGAATGTATTACTGGCTAAATTAAATCTCAAAAAACATTAAATAAATTACATCATGAAAATGCCTTAGGCAGCATGCTCACAGGGGATATCCACATATAACAATTGACAACACATAAAAATCATGTCCATTTCTTTCTCCCAGTGTTGTAAATGCATTCCCCTGTATTTTCATTCAAATAAAAAATGATGAGAGAGTGAAGCTTATTTCAAGATTGATTTAAATTTTGTATGGGCAGACAAGATTCTATATTTTAGCCAGCTTCAGTCCCATTGTTTTAAAGTCCTAATGTGGTCATTCAATTTTTTTCGATACTTTTTCTATCCTTCTAAGTCCTTACTCCTTATAGTTGATTTCTGGAACTAAATGACTTGCTATCTTCGGACACTTTTTCCACCAGTACCACAGAAGAAGATCATATGTATGTATATATTACTCTTTGAAAGAGTTTTGTTTCATTTACATCACTTAAATCAGTGTAGATCTGGGGAGATGGCTCTTTAAAAGGACTTTTCCAGTGAAAGCTAAATGGCTTGCATAATTTAGGAGGAGTTTACTATGTCAATAATTTGTAAAACACTCAAATCTCACCTTTCATATTCTACTTACTCTTGATATTTCTCTAATGGAATAAATTCAAATTGTTAATTTAATCTAATTTTAGTGTCCCATGGAAATTTGGGAAAAAAATAAGCCAAATGGTGAAGATGGGGAAAAGTTCTATACATGTTCTAAAAACTAAACTTTGATAACCTTACAGCCTGATAAACTCAGTGTTTGGGCAATCCTCAAGGCTGAGGCAGAGTCAGACATGAAAAAGCAAATGAAAACAGAGGGGTTATGGCAACAAAGAAAGATGAACAGAGGGATAATTTGGAAGAAGAAGGCTGGTGCTCCGTGCCTAAAAGAAGTCAGTAAGAAAGCACACTTCTGAAAGTGGACTATCAGTTTTTGCTCAGGTTTTAATACGGAATGAATGAAAGACAAATTTTGTTTAGCTTTCTAAACATCACTTGAAACTAAACAAAAAAGGGTGGAAAGGAAGTAAGGCATTTACTCTTGGTCAGACTGAAGGTCTCTTTAGTAACCTGTAAACTCTCTTCCAGTCATCTCAGTACTAGAAGAGAGTACATTTGAAAGCTTCTAATTACCCACCTCCTGCTGAGCAGTCCTGAACTAGGTTAGGTTCAGCAGGTGCATCAGTCAACAGTTTGGGTCAATACATCTCATTGAGGATCTTCATTACATCCACCTCTGGCTATACGGTTTTTATTCCCAGCTTCATATTTTTATTCCTAGCTTCATATTTTGAAAATTCTGAAATTGAAAGTTGAAAGACTAGTACAATAAATACCTGAATATCCTTCTCTCATATTCACCAATTGTTAGCATTTTATCACATTTTCTTTTTCTGTGTGTATAAGTTTTGAAGGTATGTCATACTTTTTTTTGATACAATTTGAAAATCAGTTACAGAAATAATGACACTCCACCCTTAACTAGTTAATTATGCATCTCATAAGGATAAGAACACCATTATGCAAAGGAAAAATAGCAGTATTATTTACTACCCAAAATGTCCCCAATTATTCCAAAAATGTATTTTATAACTTGTTAATATAGAGGATTTAATGAATGTCAAAGCATTGCATTTGATTGTTATGCCTTTTTAGCCTCTGTTAATTTAGATATCATGTACTTTCATGTTTGTTTGTTTTTCAAGACATTTATTTATTTATTTATTTATTATTTTTTTTTATGAAGTCTCACTCTGTCACCAGGCTGGAATGCAGTGGCACGATCTTGGCTCACTGCAACCTCCAACTCCTGAGTACAAGTGATCCTCCTGCCTCAGCCTCCCGAGTAGCTGGGACTACAGACATGCACCACAACACCTGCCTAATTTTTGTAATTTTAGTAGAGACGGGGTTTCCCATGTTAACAAGGCTGATCTCAAATTCCTGACCACAGGCGATCTACCCACCTCGGCCTCCCAAAGTGCTGGGATTACAGGCATGAGCCACCATGCCCAGCCAAGACTTTGATTTTTTATCAAGAGGTGTCCAAGCAAGTTATTATAAAGAACAGACCATATTTTGAATTTTCTGGTTGCTTTCTTATTACTGGATTCAGGTTAAATATATTTGGGAAGAATAACATAGGTAGTATTGGTACTTTTTATTATATCCCATTAGGAGACACAAGATGTCAGGTTGTCACACTAATAGTGATGTTAAGTTTGATTGCTCGGTTAAGGGACTGACTGCCAGATCTATTTATAAGAGTACATTTTCCCTCCAGAATTAAATGAGTAAATAATTTGTGGAGTGAATCAATTGAGTTTGACTAAATGTCCTGTATTCCCACCACATTCCACCTAAAAGTTTAGTATCCACTGGAAAACCTTGCCAAACTCAGTTACTATATTTGAGGTTGTCAATGGTGATCTTCTAATTCTTAACATCTGCATGAGTTTGGCTAATAGGAATTGTTAACCCTCAAATATCACAAAAGGCTATTTGAAAATAAATAAAGACTAGCCCCTCCCCCCAAATTAGCTAGGAAACCCGGTATTTACTACTTAGAATGGTAAGAAAAGTTATAAAGAAAATTGAAAAGCATAATTACCAAAGAAAAGAGAAAAAATGGATGACACAAGGTGAAATATTTTTAAATTCCAAACAAGAGATAAGCAATTCAAATTGATATAGAAATAAATATAGTAGAGGAAGAAAGCAACTTTAAAAGTCAAAGCAGCCGTGAAAAGACACCAAGAAACCTTAAATGCATATTACCAAGTGAAAGAGGCCAATTCAAAAAGGCGATTTACTGTATGACTCCAACCATATGATATTCTGGAAAAGTCAAAACTATGCCAAAAGTAGACAATGCCAAACAAGAACCAAGGAATATGCCTGGGAAGAAACAAGCTCATACACAAGCTCTCAGTAACTTTGAAATTAAACTCAATTTAAGCTAAAAACACAACAAAGCAAATCATTTTGATGGCAGAATTGACTCAAGATCTTTCAGGAAACACTAGTGCCAGTCAACTAAACACAATAAAGAGAAAAAGTAAATAAAATCAGGTACAGGCAAGTTTAAAAATCAAAACAAATACAAATCTGATTATAAAACAAGCCCCAACCGCTCACCCAAATTATCTTCCATTGTTGAAAAAAAGGGAGGATAGGATGGGATGTTTTAAAAGAGCAACAGAAATCCCCAATAAAAGTTCCAGTAAGTTAGAGACTTCCAGGTACCATGTATGTTAATCTTTTTTTTTTTTTAATTGAAAAGTTACCCTTCTAATGATAAAAAGAATCAACAAGCTGTATCTACTTGTAACACAAAATTTAATGGGCGTAAGTTCCTAGGCAGAGCGTGGGAAAGTCCAATTCTCTTTACATACATTAATCTAGCAACTGGACAAGTCAAAATCCCACTAACAATTTCTGATTATTTAATTGGAACATGATCTATGAGAGGTTGCTCTAAGGTAACCCTAAATGTGCCATTCTCTTTTGTGGCTGCTTGTACACATCGACATTGATGGCAGAATTCTACTCTCTGCCTCACAACACACATATTACACACCTCAATCCCAGGAACTTTTGAATATTATATATCAGGCTCATGAACATGCTATGTTAGATGGCCAACTGGCCTATGCAGACGTAATTAAGGCTATGAATCAGTTACGAATCAGTTAATTTTAAAATTGATTATTCTGGACTATTGGGATGGATCCCACATAATCACATATGTACTTAGAGGCAGAAAAGAAATTCAGAAACATTAGAAAGACTTGGCATGCTCTTGTTCCTTAAAGATGGAGGAGGGGACCATGTGAGAATGAAGAAATTTAGGCGACCTCTAGGAGCTGAGAGTAGCCCTTTCTGACAACCATCAAGGAAGCAGGAACCTCAGAACTACAACCCTACAGACCTGAATTCTGACAAGAACCTGAGTAAGCCTGGAGGTCATTGTTCCCTAGAGCTGCCAAACAGGAAACCAGCTTGTCTGATACCTTGATTTTGGCCTTCTTAACTCTAAGCTGAACCTGCCAAACTTCCAACCTCCCGAATGGTGAGATAATAAATCTGTGCTGATTCAAGACACTGCACATGTGCTCATTTGTTATGCAGCACTAGAAAACTAACACACCACAGACCACCACACCAAGAGCTTTCCTCCAAAACCGCAAAGGACTACACTTCCCTCATTACTCTACTTACGAAGCACACACACACATACACCTTCACATTTATCTGCTAAGCAGTGATATATACTTGCTAACCAACAGCCAGTTCATGCTGTTTACCAGAATTTGCTTGACTTCTCTTTGCTGGACTGTGCAAGCCTCTACGCTAGGCTAACTTCTGAGTCTTAAGTAGCTGCTCTGCTTTCCTGTTATTGACTAGAAATGCCCCTGCTACACCACCCTGAATGTCTTCTTCGTTGGAGCAGCTACCGTGCTGTTCTGTGTACCAATGCATAACTTAAACTGCTGGGGTCCAGCCTTTGCTACACCACATTGTATCACTGCTGGAGTAGCTACCACTGCCACTGTGTCTGATACCACCATCCACAAGCAAGAAAGGCCCTCTGCTTAGCTCTCTTTCCTTGCTTTCAAACTAGTAGATCAAATACAGAGGGATTTCAAACCTCTACCTTTCCATTTCCTGCCATGGGGTTTGTAAGAGTCAGCTCAAGCTGCCATAACAAAATACCATTCATTGGATGACTTAAAAAAAAAGAGAGATTTATTTTCTCATAGTTCTAAAAGTTGGAAGTCTAAGATCAGGGTGTCAGCATCGTTGGGTTCTGGTGAGGGCTCTCTTCCTGACTTGCAGACAGCTGCCTTCTTGCTGTCTTCTCACATGGCAGAAAGAGGGACAAAGCTGCCTGGTATCTTTTCTTACCAAGGCTTTAATCCCATCATGAGGATCCCACCCTCATGACCTCATCTCAATTACCTCTCAAAGGTGCCTTCTCCAAATACAATCATACTGGGGATCAGGGCTTTAACATATGAATTTTGGGGGCCACAATGCAGTCCATAGCAAGGTCTTCCTAGGAAAACAGGATGTGAGTTTTTGTTTCCCTCTAAGAAATTAACAATTTATAAATAATAGATATTTTATTTTACAGCATTGACTACAAACTTGAACAAAGATTCTCCATGTCTTTTTTCAATACCAGGATAATAATATCTCCTTCTAACTCTCATCTCTCCTTCTTTACATCACTATTCTAACTTTCCATTGGAAGCAATGTCTCTCTTCCCTCTATAGAAGATTAGGACATATGTAGAACATTTGTAGCTATCAGTTCATGTTCTCCTCTTTTCTCTGTGTAACCCAATGGTGTGAATCCCTCAGAATATTTTCTATTGACTAAAAATTGGCAAAATAGGTCTACAATTTGGGACAAGAGAGGCTATATACTACAGGTTGGCAAACTTTTTCTGTGAAAGTCCAAATAATAAATATTTTAGGCTTTGGAGGACTCTGTCACAACTATTCAACTGTGCCCTCACCATTTAGAAATGGTCATTGAAAATGTGTAAACAAATGGACATGGCTGTGTTCCATTACAGCTGTGAAGACTGGAATTAAAACTGCACATATTTTTACATGTCACAAAATTCTTCTTTTGATTTTTTCAACTGTTTAAAAATGTAGAAAACAGTTAGTTTGTGTCCTCTAGAAAACCTGACAGCAAGCCTGATTTGGCTCTCAGACTGTACTTTGTTCATCCCTGCCATAAACTAAGAGAGAGGAGCTTCAGAAGAATCAAGATTCTCTCACCACTTTTTTCTTTATATATTATTCTCTGTTTACTAACCCAGAGCCTTTGCTAAAGTCTTATCTAAATATTCCCGGTGGGTTTCAGCGGTTCTGTTGGGAATTACATCTCAGGAGAGAACACTAAAGAGAAAGCAGGGCCCCCAGGACCTGACAGGCAATAAGAACGCCCTAAAGGACAAAGTTCTTATCCTGAGCTCTGCTCTCCCAGCCACATAGAGATTTTTCAGCTATGTTGGAGAATTAGGGCTTGTGTTTATCAGTGGAGATAAGATTTCAGGTTTTCCTTAGAGTCACTGGGCTTTTTCTTTTTATATTTACTCCTGGTCATGATGAGGAATCTCTTCTTCCTTCAGTCTTCATCCCCAACAAGATGACACCACTTCCTTCCTTTTATCATGGATGATCTAGGATTCACAGAGAGAGGAAATCTGTAGTAGGAGCTTTAGATTCACTCTAGTGTTGGCTCCAGATTGGGTCTTGGATGTTACTTCTGTCAATTCTTTACTTTTGCTCCAACAACTTTGCATCAACGTGTATGCCTGTATATATGGGGCTGTGAAGATTCAAGTGCCAGTTATTTTTACAGTAATCTTTCCAGCGCCCAATTCTCACAGCTCTCCTAAGTTTATAACACGAAATGCACAGTAGATTTGAAGTCAAACAATCTGGTGTTTGGTTTCAGTTCCTCTCTTGTAAAGCTATGCAAAGTTGAGCAAATTAGTTGGCTTCTTGGACCTCAGGACTGAAGGGCATAATAATACTTTCTCTACCCCTATTTTGGTGTGGGTGAGAGGAGCAAATAAAACAATATACACCAATGCCTTTTGGAAAATATAAGCTGCTATAAAAATTTGGGGGCACTCTGATTACTATTACTCATTTGTTTTAATAACTGATCTGATACTTTGGCTTTAAAAACTTGTCCCAGAAATTTTCTTAGTTTATCTCTGTTGCTAAAAATGCTTATGCTCTTTGGCTCTCAGTTAAAAATATCACTTGAGCATTGAACAATATAGTATGTCCAACCTTGTACGTGTCTATTAAAGTTAGAAACTCAAAGTTTGGTAGGCCCCAGTAGCCTAGGGAATAGGCTGGCACTGGAAGATCTGGAGTGAAAAGGCCTTTGATGCCGGCCCTCACTCCAATTCAGCAAACTAAATTCCTTATTTCATTTCCTACTCCTAGTGAATTACAACGTGGCAAGATACTCTGAAAAAGCATTTAATCACAGTGCAAGTCATAAGACAGGTTATTAATAAGTGATTATTTCTCATAACAAAGAAGCTTGTTACAGTCAGAGCTATTGTTTATGCTTACAAGAAATGCTCTTCTGCTTAAAATGAAGTTTGTTCCCACTTTTAATATAGTTTGAGTAAGTGTGAGTAATTAGAACATAAAACTGGATGAAATGACAAAGAACCCTCAGAAAGATTCACAGACTCTTTGCCACATGATAATGGGGCAAATATTAACCCACGGTTTTAACTTTCCCAGTCCCAGATGCCACTATCAACACACACATACCCTCTATACTCAAGAGACCTAAAATGAACATACTGGAACCATGGAAGTAGAAGAGATCTCAAGACTATAAGTAACTTAATCAACATAAAATGCAATCGAGACTGATCAGGTAAGTGTTTTGCCTGGTTCACAATGAAAGTCAGTGAGAGAACAGGTCTAGTGTCCAGGTTTCCAAACCCCTGGTCCAGTGCGTTTCTGCTCCATGAACATGTCTGTAGAGTGAAGGTGCACATTGGCTACCTATTAGAAAATTCAGTTAAATAATGCAAGTGGTTAACAAAATATGGTTGGGTGTAGGAGGAAATAAAAAGACAAATGAGAAGAACATAAAAGCAAGAGAACAGGGATTTCTTCCTAATTCTTATTTTATTCACCAGAAGTTGTGTTCCTAATATTCATCTTTTTAAGGCTATGGTGATTCTGGGATTCTGGCTGATGCTGGAAACTTAGAAAAGAATGTTCTCTAACCACTTCCATGCAAATAATGTAATAGACTACCAGTCTCTGGACACTGGTGCCACCTGCAAAAGCATCATAATTCCTATTGTTCTTATGTGTTTGGACAAGAGTGAAACCATGCTCAGGCCCTAGAAACATGAGCACAAGAGTGAAGTAACCCTTGATGATGAGTTTTCTCAGCAAACACTGTTGTTCTTGAGACTAGAACATATTGAACTCCTAGCAAAGGTTAGTAAGTATTGAGTCTCCCCTTCCTTTACCTAAGGATTACTAAGGATTTTCAATGCGGGGAGAAAAGAGCATTCTTGTAGAAATAAGAACACAAAAAAAATCTATAAAGAAAATTAAAAATTAAATCCAAAGTTCATATGATCACAACAAAAAGACAGGTTTTGCAAGAATATACACCAACAAAAGATATCTATTAAACACATTAGAATGTGTTCTTGCAGTTGAAAAGGAAAATGGGATTGTGGATAAAGGGAATAAATAAAGAAAATAAACAAAATAGAATTTTAAAAGTATTTATTTGTTGAGGGCATGTAGTAGTAGTGACAGCAGTACTATTTTCCTACAAGAAATATCGATTCATTATGAACCATATCACTTGACCTGACTACATAAGGAACTCAGGTGTCAAAGTTGTTAAGTCCATGACACAAATTTGTAATAAAATCTTACATTCTGTGGTTTTTATAAGAGTGTCCTGTGAGAGCTTTATTAAAACGCAAAATGCTGTGAATTACTGCATTCAACCAGGAGAGAGAGACAGCTTGGAATGAAAGGGAAAAAAAATGCCAATGAAACACATTGTTGGACCAATTGGGTTTACTCTATCTAACACCTAAGGTTTCACAGGGCATTGTAAAATGACCATTTGGTTTTCCTTTTATAATGAGCTACTGAGAATATTAGCATCCTGACAATTTCTACATATGGGGTGAACACAGAATGTGGCAGAGATTAGAAGGAAAAAACTCCAGGAAAATGAGGGGGAGCCTCAAATGAAGCCTAGGGTTTAATCCTGAAAAGTATGTGGAAAGAACAAAGATTGAGGCAAGAGGAACCACGGAACCTACCGAGACACAAGGCTTTCTGCCAACAAGGAGTTTTTTCTTTGCAGGATGAACTTATACATTCAGGAAATTCAGCAGCAGTTTTCATTTTTAGTTGGCTATTTAAAAAATATGAAACATAAGAAATAGCCGTAGCCCTCAAAATATATGGCCCCTGGAATCCAAAGGAGGTTGTTGTCATAAAATTTAAAGCTTAATGCAACTTTCCACAAAAGTTCCTATTTTCTGGCCCTCCACCTTCCCCCACACTTCATGAATAGCCTGTTTTCAGCAGCTTTCATTTCTGTTCCTACGTAAGGTATTAGCTCACTCTCTTTTCCCCTTGGCCTCTGGCCTTTAGAGAGATTCTGAGTACTACATGGAGGAGAGCACCACAGAGCAACTCTTCAGCCGCTCCACTTCCTCCTCAGGTGTCAACCAAGTTCACCGAGCACCTCTTTATTTAAGAAGCCTTGTCCAGAAACCAGAGGGTACAGGGAAGAGTGGTGAGCCACAAGGATTGGCTACATTCTAAACCATTTAACAACCACTTTCTCAGAGTGACACTAGAGAAAAGCAGGCTGGCTCCAAGAGGCTTCTTGACAGTATGGAATAAAAGTCCAGAACAGGCCGGGCGCGGTGGCTCAAGCCTGTAATCCCAGCACTTTGGGAGGCCGAGACGGGCGGATCACAAGGTCAGGAGATCGAGACCATCCTGGCTAACACGGTGAAACCCCATCTCTACTAAAATACAAAAAACTAGCCGGGCGAGGTGGCGGCGCCTGTAGTCCCAGCTACTCGGGAGGCTGAGGCAGGAGAATGGCGTGAACCCGGGAGGCGGAGCTTGCAGTGAGCTGAGATCTGGCCACTGCACTCCAGCCTGGGTGACAGAGCGAGACTCTGTCTCAAAAAAAAAAGAAAAAAAAAAAAAGTCCAGAATAGTCCCTCTGTACCATGTCTGTTTGTTAGAGTCACCCAGGGGAGCTTTAAAAATATACCTATGCTCAGGTCCACTCCAAACTAATTAAATCAGAATCTCTGAGGGTGGGGGTTAGCCTGAGTATTATTAAAGCCCCTTGGATAATTGTAATAGACAGTCAGGGGTGAGAAACTATTGTTCTAGAAGATCTAAGGAACAGATAATTAATATAATCTAGTTGCTTATTAAGGGCGGTTTTCTAACAAAACATTTAATTAGTAGCTAATCAAGGCAGCTGAAATGGAGAATTAACCCCAGGCTTTGTCTCACTGCAGTCTTTGAGATCAGAGCCAGATGCTAATTTATAAAATGACAAAGTACAGAAGGCTGAAAAGAATGGAAGGCAGTAAGGTGTGCTGGAAGATGGGTGGACTTCAGCAAAAGGGAACTTTCCCAGCTTCTGCGAGTGGGGACTCTTTCAGTCATCTTTGAATTCTCCTCACCTAACATGGTGAGTGTCTGCACGTAGTGGGTTTATAACTCCCACAATGTGACTGAACAGTCAGGATTCTTTTGGTCTGTGCAATAGATCCAGATTTCCAAGTGTTTTCCTCCTGAAAAGCAGCATCCTTTCAGTGGGCACCTGCAGGCAAGATGGGCTAGTGACATGAGGGCACATGGGACTGACTGATAATTTGGTGCCTCTAACAACTGATAATCACTTTCAATGGGCTGGTCATTGTTTAGGAGAAGCCAAAGGCTCCATTGGGGAAGGACAGAAAAAGTGCTGGTAATAATCTGGCTCTCATTTACTATATAAACCAATCAGCACTGGTACCAAACTTGAATACAGTGCTTTGCAAAACAAAAGCCCTGTAGTTAACTAATCTACCCTACTCAAAGTAATTTAGTGACAATCTGTTGTCACTTAAACTTGTTGCTGGAGGTATCATCTCAATCACCCCCAAGTGGTTCCTTTTTCAATACTTCTCTACTAACTACATCAGTATTTTCCCTCAGAAGGACCCTGGGAGATAAAACTCGGTGCTTGTTTATAGTTCCTTGGTTCCTCAGAAATGTACGTATGTCTGGAGAAGGTTCATATCCAGCTTATTTTCCTGATTAATTTTCAATACTGCCACATTGCAAGGCAGAAACTCAGAAATTTTCTGGGTCCTGTTGGAAATCTCATTTTCATTGCCAGACCCTCTTACTCACCTTCACGTTTTCCCATCTGAAGCATTACTCAATTCCCCGCACTGGCTCCAGGTCAATTCCCCACTGCTCCTCCTTGGAAATTCTGTGCTTCCATCATACTATAATATTTGACTATCCACGAATTCAACCCACTCTCTGCCACCTGTGAACATTTTATCATGCTGCTTCTTATCTTTCATCTCTGCTACAAAATCTAATCTAAAAAGTTTGTCTCAAATGTCATCATGTAATAAAACTCTTTTAGAACCAATTACAATTTTCTGTTTCCTGAGCCTCTATGACATTTGGCAGTTCTTTTGTAGCACTCATACTGTTTTACTCCATGTACGTGTAGGACTGTAATCCTTGGAATCTTTCAGTTATAAGTAACATAAAACTCACTCATGCTGCTAATACAACACAATTTTAACTGAGGAGTTGAGAAATAGAACAGACTTTCAGGCATGGTTAAAGCAGAAGCTGAGATCCAAATATCTGTGACTCTTCAATTCTTTTCACTCAGTTCTATGTGTTGGCTTCATCCTCAGAGATGACTTCCCTCATGGTAGTATGTTGGCTGCTAGCAGCAACCATAATTTTCTCTTTCACCCAAGACAGATACAGGATATATTATCCCATAATAATTGAAAAATGAAATTTTGAGTTTCTTGCTGACTGAACCTGCTTGTCAAGAATCTCTTTTAATCACAGAAATGTGATAGATTGATTGGCTCCAGCCTAAACTGGTCACTGTAGCACTGGAGTTTGTTTTAGATCAGGGGTTGGCACTGCCACAAACTGCATAGAGCAAAGGGAGCAAATCTGGCCCACAGCCTGCTTTTGTAAATAAAGTTTTATTGTAATACAGCCATACCCATTTATTTATGTTCTCATTGTGGCTACTACAAGGGTAGAGGTAAATTGCGAAAGAGACTATTCAGCTCCATAAAACCTAAAATTGTTACACTCTGGCCCTTCAGAGAAAAAGTTTCCCAATCCCTGGTTTAGACAAATTAAGACACATCCTTGAAACTGGGCTTAGGGTCGTTTAGCTTCTACATAAAGAAGGAGAGAAGGGTTCCCAAAGGAAAATCTAGGTCTCACTAGGAAAGGGGGAGAGGATCTTTGAAAGCACTGACCAAACTGTACTTATTTTTTAATGCTTTATTTATAAATTATATGAAAAATATACTTAATTTACCATTAATATAGTCACGGGTAAAATGTACTCTTCAACACATACAATGGATTTTTTTTTTTTTTAAGTTCCAGGATACATGTGCAGAATGCGCTGGTTTGTTACATAGGTATAAATGTGCCATGGTGGTTTACAGCACCTATCAATTCATCATCTAGGTTTTAAGCCCTGCATGCATTAGGTATTTGTCCTAATGTTCTCCCCCCCTTGCCCTCCACCCCACCAACAGGCCCTGGTGTATGTTGTTCCCTTCCCTGTGTCCATGTGTTCTCATTTTTCAACTCTTACTTATGAGTGAGAACATACGGTGTCTGACTTTCTGCTTCTGTGTTAGATTGATGAGAATGATGGTTTCCTGCTTCATCAATGTCCCTGCAAAGGACATGATTTCATTCCTTTTTATAGCTGCATAGTATTTCATGGTGTATATGTGTCATATTTTCTTTATCCACTCTATCATTGATGGGCATTTGGGTTGGTTCCAAGTCTTTGCTATTGTAAATAGTGTTGCAGTAAACATACGTGTGCATGTGTCTTTATAGTAGAATGATTTATAATCCTTTGGGTATATACCCAGTAATGGGATTGTTGGGTCAAATTGAATTTCTGCTTCTAGATCCTTGAGGAATCACCACACTGCCTTCCACAATGGTTGAACTAATTTACACTCCCACCAGCAGCATAAAAGCATTCCTATTTCTCCATAGCCTCGCCAGCATCTATTGTTTCTTGACTTTTTAATAATTGCCATTCTGACTGGCACAGACTGTACTTATTTTCATACCTTGCACAGTGATTTAAATCAAATTCAATTCAATAATCTTATGGATAATTGAGTTTAATTGATGGATTCTTTCCTTTTAACTTCCTTTTCCCTTTCCTTTGGGAATGTAGGTGTTGAATACTCTAGAAATTCTCTTGGGTATAAAGCAAAGTTTCTTCAGTTTGCTTTTTCCATTATTTTGTTGAGAGAAATTAATGGATGTGACATTGGATTTATAGTCACCTCTGTTTATGTGTCCCCATCAACTATAAACCCTAAAAACACTGCAGGAACTTCAAGAAGGGAGAAGGACATGTATTTCTTAGAAAAAAATAATACTGAAAATTCTGTAATCACACTAAGTAAAATCTCCTTATTTTGTCTCACACACTTTAAAAATATAGGTTAAGTTTTAAAGTACAGTCTTCCTTTTTTATAATCCTATAGTAAATTCATATTTTCATGGAATAACCAAGATAGACCTGCAGATTTTAGTTTAGATTTCCTGGGTTTCTGAATGATATAATTCTCATTATTTGAAATGAAAATAAAGCTAAAAGTACATATAATCATTTAATATTCATAGTTCTGCCATGAGGAAATCATACATCTGACTGGAATATTTTGACTATAAATGAAGCCTACATACCTAAATTATTTTACTTAATAAAATGCCAATTGTTTCATGAAGTCAGTTCATCAACTGTCATTTCTGTTAGGTTATTAGCAGGCATATATTAGCCTTACTACTTTATCCTTCTTATACAATGCTAACTTTTTTAAAAAGCAGGGGATAGGATAAGGACCAAGTATGGAGAGCAGCAAAAATTACATATTAATTGCAATAAAAATCATAGCACTATAAAAAATAATTACGCTACACTAAGAACCAAAATAGTCAATGCTGTATGTGAATATCAAACTGAAAAAGTAAAAATAACCTATTTTTTTCAAAACAAACTGCATAATTTCATGCTGAAAACAGAAATTGGACAGATGAGGATTTGATGCCATGACTTCTGCTGAGTTTAGAAACCTGCAATTTCTAAGGATTAAAATACTAGAAGATTCAAAACTGTAATTCTCTTTGGCATTTGAATAGTCATTTATTATTCAGTTCCCTCCTTGATCACTCGAAGCAAACAAGTATTCTCCGGCTGCAAATTGGAGAGGACTGCTCCTGTGGCCCCACTGCACACCACAAAGGGAAACGTCTTGCCTCATAACACCTAATGTCTTCTCTTCCTGTTTGGATTATGCATTGCCCACAATGGATTTCAAAACAACCTTGAAATGTTATATTAGAAACTCATTACCTGATATTACCCACTGATTCTTTTATGTCCAAAATATAATTTTATGTCTTTAATGTAACAGCATAAACAAACCACTTTTGATACCTGTGTCTACTCACACACCGTGGAATTGGTTGTAACTCAGATTCAGTTGTTCTGATTCCCCATAGCTATTTAGGGCAGCCTCTAGAGTCAAATACTCTGTTTCTTCCTTGCAAACTGTAACCCACCCTTGCCTGAAAGCTATGTGTAATTTGTCTGATTTTGCAAAAATATACAGCCTGTAGCACTATAGATTGCAATGAAACATAGAAACTTTTACTTTGGTTTAAACATTCAGTCTCCTCAAAAACCAACTTTAGTCTTTCAAAACCTTTTATCACCCTGTAATTTTTACAGTTCCCATCTCTATATTGTCAATAGCTTCTGACTCTTCCACTCTACTTCCCACTCTGTCATTGGGAGTAAGAGTTCCAGACAACAGAACTGAAACTGTTTCACCTGTTTTATAAAACATCAAAGGTTAGGGTGAAACTTATGTCACTTTTTTTCTTCCTCAGTAGCTTCCTGCTTCCTTCTACCCTACCTGATCTGGTCTTCAAGTAGTCATTTATGAACTGTGTTGAAAGTTCCTTTTTATTTTATTTTATTTTATTTTGAGACAGAGTCTCGCTCTGTCACCTGGGCTGGAGTGCAGTGGCGTGATCTCGGCTCACTGCAACCTCTGCCTCCCTGGTTCAAGTGATTCTCCTGCCTCAGCCTCTAGAGTAGCTGGGATTACAGGCATATGCCACTATACCTGGCTAATTTTTGTATTTTTAGTAGAGACGGGGTTTCATCATGTTGTCCAGGCTGGTCTTGAACTCCTGACCTCAAGTGATTTGCCCACCTCAGCCTCCCAAAGTTTTGGGATTACAGGCGTGAGTCACTGCACCAGGTCAGCTCTACAGTTTAGTTGTGACTGTGTTGTAGTGTTGTGTTCTATCATAGACTTGAGAAAATTGGAGAGAGAGATATATATACATATATAATTAATATGTGTAATATATGTAATATAATACTTATATATTACATATGTTATATATTACATATTAATATATATAATATTCTTCTCAGATGCTATGGTCTGCTACTGTTTAAGACTTCACCTACATAAAGCTGGAAAAGGAGAGAATAACGGGATGGTACCTTCATATTTGAAGTTACACTGAGATATAGATGAGGGTATTGTCTGTGTGTGTGTGTGTGTGTGTGTGTGTGTGTGTGTGTGTGCACGCGCACGCGCGCGCGCATGTGCCTGTCTGTCTTTGTGTCAGCATGGGCACATCCAAGTAAATCCAAGTGACAAAGTGGAGACAGGACAAAGAAATTGTATCAATAAAAGGATGTATCAATAAATTATGGAAAGGAGAGAACCTACACAATTTAGTCCTACAGATATGTCAAATGAGTGTTGAACGAATGAATCAACAAGATACAACAACATGGAATTTATTGCTAACTCTACTGAGTAAGAGTCTTGTAGGGGGCAAAGCAAGGTCTGACTCCTTGAGATTTTGGAGTCTGGCTTAAGGCAGATTTTTTAGTGTGGGGGTTTGATTGGGATAGAGTAAAGATCTTGGTATAATAGGTTTGGATTGGTAGAAACAACAAAGTGGGGATTTTGAGGTGAGAGTTTCAAAGAGTGTTAGAAAGTAAATAGACCACTGGCTATTTTTTTTTTTTTTTCCTTGAGATGGAGTCTCGCTCTGTCGCCCAGGCTGGAGTGCAGTGGCAGATCTCAGCTCACTGCAAGCTCTGCCTCCTGGGTTCATGCCATTCTCCTGCCTCAGCCTCCTGAGTAGCTGGGACTACAGGTGCCTGTCACCACACCGGGCTATTTTTTTTTTTTTTTTTTGTATTTTTAGTAGAGACAGGGTTTTGCTGTGTTAGCCAGGATGGTCTCGATCTCCTGACCTCGTGATCTGCCTGCCCCAGCCTCCCAAAGTGCTGGGATTAAAGAAGTGAGCCTTTTATGCCTGGCCACCATGGGCACTTTCTATTGAACAGTGAATGGGCCAGGAAATCCCTAGAATGAATAAATAAAGTTAATTACAATCTTTATCTTCCTGAGCAAGAGTCTCCTGGAATAGCAAAGTCATGTTGATGCAGACGTAGTGATAACAGATCCTACATTTACAGTCTCTGCAAACTAGCAAATCATTTACCATCTGTATGTCTCATTTTCCCCATCTCTAAAATGGGAATATATTTTACCTTGCAGCTTGCCTGTAAAGACTAAATGAAGTATTTGTTAAGTTCTAGGCATAGTATGTGACATAAAACAGGTCTTCAGCAAATACTTACTTTCCTTCCCTCTTCCCTAATTTCTGACTCTCACTCCAAGGATTCAGCCAGCTTTTAAATCTACCTCATGAGTTGCCTCTTTCCACTTTCCTGTCTCCAAGGACAGCTGTCAATAATGATACAACCCTCCCAAATGTGTTTTGCTGGGTATTGTGGGAAATAAGTACATGAGATCTTTTCATTTTAAACTTTTAGTTTTAATCACTGTGGGGGAATAGAGGTGAAGAAATTGTACAAGTTCCAAATAACTCAGGAAATGCACGTCCTAGTTATTCCCAGGTTTATTGACACATCCAAGCTAGGCCTCTCTTTATTTCTCTTGGCCAACTGATTTCTTAGAAGTGTCTTATATTATTTTCATATTTGTATTATATTTTTATTCATTTTTTAAATTTATATTTTTAAGTGACTGATAACAGCTTAATATGCCACCTGTTGCAAAGTAATGTGCATATCAAATGAGAGACTGTATATACAGATTGACAGTAACCAGACCACGTATGAAAATAGAACTCTGACCAGCAGCCTCTGCAACAATCAGTTCAAGAAGCCAAACCGTGACTTTTGCAGTAATTGCAAGGCCCGAAATAGTCAAGACTTGCTCAACAACTGCCAGATTCCCTAATTTTTTTTCTGTCCCCAACTCGGAACAACTCATAGAATGAGAAACATATTTCCCAAACCAATCATACAAAATGCCACCTCCAGCTTTTCTTTGCCAACTACCTCTAATCACAGCACACATACAGTCTTCCTTTTCTTCTTTTTTACTTTTTTGCTATAAAGCTTTGCCATTTCCTGGCCTGTCTTTCAGTTGCTACCAAATGCAAGTGATGGTGGCTGACTCCATTGTTGTAGCAAGCTCTGAATAAATAGCCTCTGCTTGTTCTCATTTAGGTATTCTTTATTCCGACACAACAAGCCTTCCACAAAAGCCAGAGTCCACAGTCACCTTCAGATATCCACTTGCTGAACAGATCACTCATATGGCAACACCTGGTTTCCTCTTATTCTTCCAGCACTCAATGGAAAGTGCACTGAATCAGAGCAAGCTACATGCCTCCCCACTAGCTTGTGCCAGAAGCCAGGGATTAACATGTAATGATTTTCATCACCCCAGTCTGTAAAGTTTATGTTGAAGACTCACTGTTAGATCCTCTGAGTTCAAAAATGTATCTCCAAAGAGTAGACCTCAGGCACCAGAGCACAATTAGGTGGCAAAGAAATTTAGCTGCTCGATAAAGTACCTGATCCCCTGCTTACTGAAAGTCAGGCCATAAAAATAATGACAGGACAATGCACTGGATTTCAGACCCTATTTTAGTTGGCCAGAAGAACACCCATGTGCCTTCTTAAGTTTGAGTAGATTTGATGAGTCTGTGTGAGAAAGAGAGATTTAATTCTCAGAGAAATCCTATGACATCAATAGGCGAGAAAACCAAGTTCAATGGCAAGAGCATACCCACAGCCAAGCAGAAACTATCTGGCTGCTAAAGGACAAGTACATATTGCCTGATTCTGTTCTACCCTAAAGAAGTACATAGTGTGTTCCCCAAAGAACAAGTTCACATGAGAAAACCAATGTCAAGCTCATGGAAATGTGAGTCATATTAACATTCGTTCAACTTAGGAATTTAATTAGCTCTTCCTGAGTGCCAGATACAGCAGGGGATCTATATGGTATTTTACTGCTGTTATGGCCCTTATCACATTGCTCTGTAATCATCAGATGTCTTTCAGTCTCTCCTTGGTATTAGAGACCAAGGTTTTTGTGTGGTTTTTTTTGTTTTGTTTTGTATTCTAAATCTTAACACACCTTGCAGCACATTGCGGACAGATAGACTATAAATATTTGCTTAATAAATGTGGAAATTTTGTGAGGAATTTAAGAGATTTGAGACAGAGGGCTATATTGGCACAAAGTAACTGTGAAAATCAGGTCAACTAACTTATCTGGCACTGAGACAGAAGAGTTTCCCCGGAACCCCTCGTAGGACTTGTAACAGGGGTGGCTCGTTTACTTGGCCACCATGCTCAAACCCCTTGTGGGAGGGGGAACACACAGGTAAATGGGTGCAGGAGCTGGGGCAAACGCATTTGGGTATCGGTGAAAACAAACCCCATACTGGCCCATGGCAGCATCTGGGGTTTGCCCACAATCTCTGGAGCCCCAGAGGCCATGTGTTACAAACAATGCTCTTTTGGCATTTGCCATCCACAGACAGCTAAGTGTTAAACCAGCTCAGTGAAGGGTCAGGGTGACAGCCTTTTACACCCTGCCCTCTTGGTACCCAGGTTTTTGTCTGGCAGCCAGGAAGAATTGGGTCACATGGACTTGAAGGATAATGAATGCAAAGATTTTATTGAGCGGCGGAAGTGGCTCTTAGTGGGATGGAGAGCTGGAAAGGGGATGGAGTGGAAAGATAATCTTCCTCTGAAGTTTGGCAAACGCCTTTCCAACCATAGTCTCCAATGTCCAGCTGCCTCTTCTCTTCTCTCCTTCTCTGCCCATGCCACTCTGCTCCTCTGCCAGTGGAGTTTGGGTTTTTTATGGGCACAGGATACAGGGCACGATGGGCCAAAAGGCAACATTGAAGCGGGAAAATGGGGGTGTGACATTCTCATTTACTGTCATGAGTCCAGGCTTGAGGGAGGAACTCTTGTCAGGGACCCCACACTTCTCTACCTAGTATTTCCCTACCCAGTCCATATCAGCCCTGTTATACAATGTGGGACTTGCCCTAGATCAGTGCTTCTCAATCTTTTTTGTTTCATTATTATTCCCTAAGAAGTCACTCTGCTAAAAAATTCTACCACACCTATACTACATATAGGTTTATGGAATGTATTACACCTGTGTTTTATAAGACTTTCTTCATCTCCCATTTGATTTCTTAAATTTTACCAATTATCACAAATTGTACTTCAGCCTCCAGGGAGGTGAGGAGCCACAAGTCCAAAATTTTGACAATAAAAACGATAGGATCAGGACAAACATGAAGCTTATTCTGATTATACATAATCAGATTCCTCCTCTTCTAAGAATATTGCCTTTGGATCAGGGAGCAGGGAGCAGGTAGAAATCTCATGATACTGCTTTATGTTTTGGACTGTTTTCTCCCAAGGGCCCCATGCTTCTAGACCTCATTCAGAAATGATGTACAATAAAGGAGAAGCTGCCACTCATGAATCAAGTCCTGGAGTGAGCAAGCTAAAGCCCCTAACTGTGAACTCCCCAACAGGAACTCTAACATCACACATTTAATCTGAACGTTCTGATTTTTGCCCTAAGTATTTAAGTCTCTTGGCTTAAAATCAAGGAACAAGCATATACTTGACAGTAGACTTAATTAATAATTTGTGCCTGAATTTATTTATATTGCATTACAATTGAATAAAGATTAAAATAACGATTTGTCTTCTTCAATACAACATGCTATGCCGAAGTTATCTAGGCTCGTTTTTACATTTTTGTGCAATAATATAATTCTCTGTTATTTGTTCTCCCCCCACCCCCCTTCTTCCATCCCTCAGAATTCTTCAGTACTTTCTCTCCTTCCCTCAGAATTCTCCAGTATGATTGATGGACAAATGAAGTCTACAACAAATCCAAGCTATATCATAATAGGTCATGAGGGAACATTAGAGTGATACTGACTTCAAAAATATTGCCATGGTAACTAGCAACATTTGGTTTTGAATGCAGTGAGAGAAAATGACTGTCTCAACAAACAAAAGAAAAAATATCAGTCAAGGATACAGAGTGATTTTGCCTTGTAACCTGATTAACAAAGCACTGTGTGAGGAGCCTCACTCCATGGTAGCATTATCCTTCATTTCCTTGGCTTTGACATGAATAAACAGTAGGACAAGGAAAACAAACTAGGACTGGATAATAAGCTAATGAAAACTCCAGTTATAAAATGTAATATCTGGGGCTGAGTTGCCAGAGACTGGGCTTTGAGTGAATAGATTTTGGTAGTCGTTTACTAAAGGGTATGCTAAACCAGCAATGTTAAAACCCAGGTTTAGTCAATCTCTGTTAAATGTAGTTCAAGATAGTCACAGGTCCCTGCTGAACATCATTTCAAAGCTTATGCTATCCTCTCACCAGACTTTCCTAAATATACAAAGTCAAACTGATTCCCAGAAGGTTTTTTTTTTTTCTTTTCAGATAATCTCTTCATCTCCCACCCAATCAGATGGGCTTTCCATACATTTTGTCCTGTTCAGCTTTTCAGATTTGGTTTTACAAATCATTAGAATACGCTTGTCATTAAAAGATACATGTGCTGTTGCATATTTGATGATATTGTTTTGAAGTTAGAGCCATCCTGTTTGAAAACAGCAGTTTCCATAGGAACAGGTTTTCCAACTAGATCTTACAAGGAGAAGTATGTCATAAATAATTGGCAATGCCCTGAGGGAGCTGTTAAACACCCAAAGAAAGCCAAGAAAAGAAAAAGGAGAGAGATACCAGAGGACAACCACACAATGACATTCCATAAGGGTAAAGCAAACGCTGTCTAAATACCCTTGATATTGATTGAGGTAATAAATTAAACTTTCAGATTCCAAATCAATACCTGAAATGCAGTGCTGAGTTAATTCTAGCGCAGAGTTAAAAGAAAAGTGGTCATAAATAAAAGACCAGATCACATTCAGTATTAATAATTCTCTATCCAGGAGTGAATTAATGGCACTCAGTTCCCTATTACATAAATTAAGATAAGTTAAAAAAATAAAAAGAGCATATATTATTGTTCAATGAGGCTTTCTTAAATGCAAAGATTTCTCTTCAGGAAAAGCTACTCACCCATAAAGAACTTGGCAGCCGGGATGCAGGAATCAGCCTGATGTTATGACAGAGATGGGGGAAGTGGCCACTTAGGCCCTTTGCTCTGGGCTCTTTTTTGCATAGAATGTTGATTTTTAATCTTATCTCTTCCTTTCATTTTCTCTCCAAGCCTGCTCCTCCCACTTTAATCTCTAGCTATAGCTCTATCGTTGCTGATTTCCCACAGGGAAAGATGTCACTTGGAATTTAAAACTAGCTAGGGGGGAACAAAAAGAAAAACCTATGGCCTGTATCTGGGATTCCTGTGAAGTAAAAAACAAAAAACAAACAAACAAACAAACAAAAAAAAAACGTATGTTGGGCCGGACGCAGTGGCTCACGCCTGTAATCCCAGCACTTTGGGTCGCTGAGGTGTGTGGATAACCTGAGGTCAGGAGTTTGAGACCAGACTGACCAACACGGTGAAAACCCCGTCTCTACGAAAAATACAAAAAAAATCAGCCGGGCATGGCGGCAGGCCCAGCTGCTCGGGAGGCTGAGGCAGGAGAATTGATTGAACCTGGGAGGCAGAGGTTGCAGTGAGCCGAGATCACGCCGTTGCACTCCAGCCTGGGCAAAGAGATTGACACTCTGTCTCTTAAAAAAAAAAAAAAAAAAAAAAAGTATGTTGGAGACCTGGAGTAAGTATGGAAAAGGTAAAGCTATTCTTTGAGATACTTATTTAGGAGATCGCTCTATAAGGACTCTTTACATGGACCCTCCCCTGCCTTTAGTTGAAAACTGACGAATGACGAAAGATTTAGACCCTGACTGCAAGATGAGTTCCTCCTCCTCTTTCAGGCTCTGGTCGGTTCCATAGACCTCTGCAGGGGCAGCTCCTCATCCAGTGAAATACTGGAGCCCCTCACACAGCCTCTTTCCTTACTTCCCCTTACCATAGCTGTGGCAGCCCAGCTTATTTTTCAGATATAAATCTACTGCATACTAGGATAATTCAACAAGAAAACAATTAAAAAAAAATGGAGACCACGTATCTCCAGACAAGTTTTCAAAGTCCATGATCATAAAAGGAAAACTCCCTAATCCCAAAGTTGTCAGAAGGTACCTGTCTTGTCCTAGCTTTGTGTCTCCGATGTCTTCATGTGGTGAATGTGGTTTACATGGAGTTAAGATACAAAATTCTAGGTTTTAATCAAAGGAGTATGTTTGCTGTACTGCATAGAAAGGATCATTAAGCCCAAAGATTTTGGCAACAATTAGGATAACTCTTTTGCAGTTTATAGCCAGAGAAAGGGCAGGCAAAAGATCCCTTTGAAAATAAGTTGCCTGAATTAAAAAGAGGAGAGAGGAGGAGGAGGAGGACGAGGAGGAGGAGGACAAGAAGGAGGAGGAGGAGGAAAAACATGACAAAATTTTCAAAGTGTTTTGTAGGAAAACAGAACTTTCTTAAGTTTTCCATGATAAAGCCCAGAATATATGGTGAATAAGAATGCTCTTTTAAAAGTCCAGAAACTAGGCAATTGCACACTATGTAGCTAAGAATTCCCTTAATTTACTCAAGTAAGTAGTGGGATAATGCATACCCTGGTCTCAGAGAGAAGAGGAGAAACCAGAGCAAATCATGAAGCAGATATTGCTTTTAACCACATAGGATTAAGAGTGCCGTTATTTCTCAGAGAGAAAAGATTTGAAAATACATATTATTAAAATTAATTTTAAATAGTAATAGTGCTTAATTTAACTGGATATAATTTTCATACTATTTTATCTCAGTTTCCTTTGATGGACTCCTCAGCTTGCAGACCTCTAGATGGAGAAACTACAGCTTACTGTCTGTGATGGGCAATTTTATATATCAACTTACATGGGCCACAGATGCCCAGATATTTGGTTAAACATTATTTCTGGATGTGTCTGTGACAGTGTTTCCAGTTGATATTTGCATATGAATCCATAAACTGTGTAAAGTAGATTGCCCTCCCCAATGTGGATGGGCCTCATCCAATCCACTGAGGGCTTGCATAAAACGAAAAGGTAGAGAAAGGAGGAATTTGCAGTCTCTGCTTAACTGCTTGAGCTAGAACATCAGTCTTCTCATGCCCTCATACTGGGGCTTACACCACCAGCTTCCTGGGTCTCCAGCTTTCAGAAGACATATCATGGGACTTAGCCTCCATATTTGTGTGAGCCAATTCCTAAATATTATACACACACACACAATGTACACATATATGTGCATATATACATAGTGTATGTATATATATGTATATATTTAAAACGTGTGTGTGTGTGTGTGTGTGTGTGTTTCTCTGGACAACCTTGTCCATTTTCCATATTTATATCCACTTTCTAGAAAATGATATCATCTAGTTCAATGGTTTGTTGTTGTTGTTTTTGAGACAAGGTCTCACTCTGTCTCCCAGGCTGGAGCGCAGTGGCGTGATCATGGCTTACTGTAGCCTCTACCTCCTGGCTCAAGCGATCCAGCCACTGAGTAGCTGAGACCACTGGTGCGAGCCACCACACTTGGCTATGTTTTAATATTTTTTTGTAGAGACAAGGTCTCCCTGTGTAACCCAGCTGGTCTTGAGAACTGGTCTCAAGGGATCCTCCCACCTTGACCTCCCAAAATGCTGAGATCATAGGCATGAGCCACTGTACTTGGCCCAGTTCAATGGTTTCAAATTATGTCTATACACTGAAAATTCAAAAATTTGTCTATTCCCTATGTTCCCTAGATTGTAGACTTGTATATAACTGCCTATACAATATATTCATTTGTATATCTCATAGGCATCTCAAACTTACTATGTCTTAAAATGAACCCAATCTCTCCTACAAATCCACTCTTCTTGTCTTTTACATGTCAATAAAAGACAACCTCATTCACCTAGTTAGGCCTGGAACTAGGTATTATCCCTGACATATTTCTCTCCCAAAATTTATATTCAGTCCATCAAGAAATCCTGCTGGTTCTTGCCTTCAAGTTATATTCAGTATTCAATTGCTTTCTATAGCTTTCACCTTTACCTAGTGAGCCCTAATGAATCACATAGCTCCTTGAATCCATGCCCATTTGTAATGTGATTTTGTGTCCTCCCCCTCCAACAGGTGGAATCTATTTCTCTACTTGTTGACCTAAGGTCAGGATTTATGGTAAATACAAGCTCTTATACAAGGAACAGTAGATAAAATAGAAATCTTAGAGGTACTCCTGGAACTGGGGTTAATCAGAAGTCACCATGGCGAATTAGCATCCAAGGTGGAGTTGCTTTAGCCTCCACACTAGTCCTTGAAAGTTGTAAGTTGCTTTGACCAAGACCAAGTTCAATGCTTCTCTTATGGAAAAGTACTCACATTATTCTTTTTGTTGTGCACTAAACTAACTGGTTTATTTATGAAATCACATTTTGACTTGAAAGCGCACCTGACAAACTACAGTTATTCAGAGTTGAGTATTTGGAAGAATATTGTCCTTAAAAATGAACAAAGTATCTGTCACTTCAAGTATAAAAACAGACAGGATTTGATTCTGGTCATAAAATTTTGAGTTTACAAGGGAAAATTAGAATTTTGGAAAACTTGTATTTACTACTGTGAGGTACATAGCTTTCCAATACTTAAGGACTATACTAACGAGAATGTTGGCAATATTAACGAATTGAATGTTTGTATATTATATAATAATATGCATCAATGTTTTGACAATCTGTGTAACCCAGGGAACCTAATATTTGCCAAATGACCAATGCATGATGTCCCAAAATAACATTCAAAGTGTAAGAGAGACCAATGGATTTTAGTGTAACAGAATATTAAAAGCACATTGATAAGATTGCAGATTTATCATTGCAACTTACCTTTAAGAATCTAACACCTGTAGAATTTTAGCATAGTATAAAAGAATATCTATAATTATCTTTAAAAGCTAATAAAATACTTCTTATTGCCAAACATGTTTGTGTGAGGCTGACTTTTCTTAGAATACTTCAACCCATATAACCTATAACGATTGAATTCAGAAGCAGAGATGAAAATCCAACTAACTTCTAAAAAGAAAAGAAATCTGCAATAATTGCAAGAGATTTGCATTAAAAAGATTTTCAGCAGTTTAAAACAATGCCACTCACTAAATTTTTTTTGTTTTAGAAAATATAGGATTTTTTCATATAATGTTATTTATGCTAACATTCAATGAGTTTATTATTCTAAATGAATTAATAAATGGATGTTTTTAGCTTATGTCAGTTTAATTTCCAATACATGTAATACATATTGATTAATATAGCTCACACAGAATAAAGTTTTCTGTATCCTCAATAATTTTTAAGAGGCTAAAGGAGTCTGGAAACCAAAAATTTTGAAAATTGATCATTTAAGAAATTCTGGTCTAGACTAGTAGGGGATGAAAGACTAATAGCCTCAGCCAACTTCCACACATGTATATCCGACTGTGTGAGGCCGATGAGCCCCCTGCTATCTTGACAACTGTCTGAAAATACACAAGTGAGCCATGAACATGCCAAGCACATTTCCACCTCAGGTCCTCTCAACTTGTACTCTGCTGGGAATGTGCTTTCTTCCAAAACAGAGCTGGCTTGCTACCTCACTTGATTCTGGTGTCTGCTCAGATGTCACTTTATCAAAGATAACTTGTCTGATTACTTTATATGAAACAGTGAATAGAACCTATCATTTTCTATCATGTTATTCTGATTTCATTTTTCTCTTTTAAATGTTAATTTTTCTTATGAAAACTTGTAAAGTACAGACAACAGTATAACAAACTCCTGATATGCTCATTACCTAGATTTTTAATTAATAACATTTTAACATGTTAACTGAATCTATTTTCTTATTGATGAATTATTATTTAAAGAAATCTAGATATCATGACATTTTACTCCTTTTATACACTTCAGTATATGTCCCCAAAACATAAGGATTTTCTTATATAACTACAGGATTGTCTTCATACTTAACAAAATTAACAATTTTAATACAATCATATTTCCCAAGCTAACATAAAATGTTGTTATTGTTGATGTTTTTTATTACAAATTCTTAAGGGTAATATTTATAAACTGTTAAAGATTTTAACACTTCCAAGAAAAAAAATGGCAGTTCTAATAGTTCTGCATCTGCCACAATATTAGATAATACCGGTCTTTTTTATTGAATCTGTACTAATGGATGTGTGGTAGTATCTCATTTTAGTGTTTTTATTTGAATGATGAACAATGATGTTGAATGCTTTTCATGTGCTTGTCATTCACGTCTTTGTGATGCACGATGCTTATTGGTCTTTTGTCAATTTTTTTCTTGCTGTTTTTGTCATTTGTCAGATAAACATTTTATGAATGTGTTATCACAGTGCCTGTTCTATTTTCTTAAAGCTATCTCTGTTATCAACGGAAGTTTTAAATTTTAATAGTATCTAGTTTTTTATTTTTATGATGTTTGCTTTCTGTGTCCTAAGAAATCTTTGCCTACTCCATTCACAAATACATTCTTCTATGTTTTCTTCTAGAAGCTTTATAGTTTTGCTTTTATGTTCATTTTTAATCTCAAATTACTTTTGGTGTATGATGTGAGGTAAAGGTTGAAGCTCATCTTTTTGCATATGTGTATCCAACTGTTCCATGTGTTGAAAAGACTTTCTATTCTCTGCTGAGTTATAGTAAGAAAAACATGGCTTCATAACTGTGGTATTTGTGCCAAAAATAATTACCTGAATCTGGATTTGGTCATTAGGAAACATTAAATGGACCAAGGATGAATGTCATTTTACAGAATCTAAGGCTTGTACTCTTTAAAAGTATTAATGATATGAAATCCAGGAAAATACTGAGTCCTGCTCCAAGACAGAAGAGACTGAAAACAAATCATGACCAAATACAATGTTTGTTCTTGGATAAAGTTCTGGAACATAAAGAAAAAAGAACCGTTTTAGATCACTTGATAGAATTTGAATGGTGTCTGTGGATTTGAGGGTAGTGTTCTATCAATGTTCATTTCCTGACTTGGAAATAGGTATGTGGTCATGTACTTTGTTTTGGAGTGTTTAGGGACAATGAGGCATTAAGAGTACAACTTGCCCTCAAACATAGTCTAAAAAAATAGCAAAAGATAATGGAGAAAGTGAGAAAGTGATGAAGCAGCTGCAATGAAATAGTAATAGCTGAGAAACCTAGTTGGAGGGGCAGGGAGGATATAATTCTTTATACTAAACTTGCAACTTTTCTGTTTGTTCAAAATCATTTCAAAATAAATTATTATAAAGAAGAATTAATCAGAGTGGCATTCAAGACACATTGCTTTAGGCCAGTTCAAAAGTGATTGCAACACATTTGGAAATAATTTGGGTAAAATATAATCAAGAATCATAAAAAAGTCTGTATTCTTTAACTTAGTAACCCAATTATTGAGAGTTTATCTTAATATTAATCATGATAAATGAAGTATGCAGAAAATAAGCATTGCAGAATTATATGTTATGGAAAAAAATTATTAAAGAGCCCCAATGTTTAACAATGAGGGATAGTTTAAATCATAGTACACTGACTTGATGAAATATGAAAGTTAAAATAAAGTACAGAGACCTTTTAGGAGAAATGAAATATATGTTTAATTTGGAAGCAGAATACAAAATTTATCTCTAAAAGTTTATAATTTAAACAGTGTAATGTTTAAGTACAAAGGAATTGGAGATACATTGGTGTTTCTTATGCTGGTATAATGTTTTTTCCATAATAAATACTTTTATGGGGGTTCTAGCACCAAGTGACTAAAACTCCATGAGTTTGAATTTCAATGGAAATCAAGTAACGATCTCATAACAGTTATCAGGAGCTCTTTTAATGACTTCCATCCATTAACATAGAAAAAATGTCAAGATGAGCATGAGTAAAAATTAAAATGTGTGCAGAAATTGGATAAGCACACACAAATAACTTTATCTTTGCTTAAACACTTCGTAGCTACTCTATGAAACACAGATAATAATAATAATGTAAATGGTTGTGGCTGTGAAAAGAGACATTTTGAAAAAAATGCAATGTGGTTTAGTCATTTAAAATGATGGAATATAAGTTGAATTCAGGGTTTTGAACTTAGAAAATTAGCAAAAAATGATACTGTTATTGACTGAGAAAACAATTGAGAGCAGAAATTTGTTTTATGGGTAGAATGATGAAGTCATTCTTGGGTATGTTTCATCTAAGGTGACAACTAACTTAAAAGTGTGTATTTGGGAGTATCATGGTAATACAGTTCAAAGAGGATGGAATTAGAGGCATAACTTTAAAAAGTTTTATTAATATAGTTAAAGGTAGATAAAGATGAATTATATTTAAAGGCAACATCTTGAAAGCAGAGACTGAACAGTGGAATAAATAAAGCTTTCTGAATTTTTACTTTAAACAAAAATGTCTCTCTTGTTGATGGCTTAGAGCTCATTCTTGATACTTATCTAGTCTGACAATCTGTGCCTTTCAATTGGAGATTTTAGTCCATTTTCATTTAATATTATTAATATGATTGTATTTTGGTCTATTATTTCTGTTATTGACTGCATGTTTATGTCCCCTCAAAATTGTATGTTGAAATCCTAACCCCAAATGTGATGATATTAGGAGGCGGAGCATTTAGGATATAATTTAAGTCATGAGGGTGGAGCCCTCGTAAATGGGATTAATGCCCTTGTTAAAGAGATGCCTGAGAGCTCTCTTGCTCTGCTCTTCACCGTGTGAACATACAACAAGAAGTTAGCTGTCTGAAGCTTGGAACAGTGTTTTCTCCAATGTCTTCCTAAACTGCAAGACCTCTAATATAAGTTGACCTCTTCTAGCTCTCAGCCTTGAAGCAGGAAATCTCTTCTAGGTCTTGTGAATACTGCCCTGCATATGTGCAGCTCAATCCTTGACCAATTATATATGAGGAACTTCCACAAACTTCTGGATTTCCCTCACTGTTCAGCTCCTCTTCTTAGGTATGCTGTTCCATACCTGCAGTTTCAGCAGAATGGAACTTTGATCCTCTACTTTGTCAGCCCAGCAATATGACTATTCTGCTTGGGCTCTTTAGGTTGATTTAATCGCAATCTTAATTTTTGGTGTTAATTATTATTGTTTTACTTGTCTTTCTAGTTGTGTTTGTTATACATGAACACATATATGTGTTCTTTTACTTCTAATTTCCAGATGATGTGTTTACTATATATAGTCTATGATTTTATACTAAACACTATTGTTGATATTCATATGTGCTGACGCATGTAGCTGTGGCTTCGTTTTCTATGATCTATCAACATATGAATATACTAAAATATAGTATAGCCATCTTACTGCTGATGAACATTTGCGCTGCTTCCCCTTTTTTGCCATTACAAAAATTTTGTGCAGGATGGTGTTATACACATCTTCAGGTATACACGTGCCCATGTTTCTGTAAGGTCCATATATCTGCAAGTGAAATTTTTGAAGTCTTTGGTATGGAAATTTTAAAACTTAAAAGATAATTTCAAATAGGTTTTCAAAGAGCTCGTTTCAATATACACTCTGAAACACAGCCCATGAGAGTTTCCATTGCTCAACGTACGTATCAATATTTAGTTCTATCCAACTTATAAATTTTAGCCACTCTAGTGGATGAAAATCTTATTTTATTATACTTAATGTGCCTTTCCCTGACTACTAAAGAGGCTAAGCATACTTTCATATGTTTGTGGGTCATGCATATTTCCCCTAGCAAAAAGTATCTATATATACGTATTGCCCACTTTTCTACAATGTTGCCTTTTTAAATTTATAGGCATTCTGTATATAGTATGGATATTAATAATACCTTGGTTATGATGTTTATCAAATAGCCTCTCCCAGTTTTTGGCTTATCTCTTTCTCTCAATGGTCACTTTTGAAAACTAGAAGTTTTTCATTTGAATATAACCAAATTTCTCTGTCTTTTCCTTATCATAAGAGCTCTTTGTGTCTTGTATAAAAATTCCTCTATACCCCAAGGATGTACCTTTATTCTCCCTTGTTCTTTTCTGAGGTTTTACAATTTTACCTCTCTTATTTGTTATTGTTCCAATTTAATTTGATGTTTGTATATGTTATGAAGCAGAGATTCATATTCACCTTTCCATATCAACAGTATTCCCAGTACCACTTATTGAGGAGTCCCTTTTTTACTCTCTGTTCAGCCACACCAATTCCTTTAATTATCGTACTCCCATATTTGAGCATGAATCCATTTTTAAGCCCACTATTCCAGTCCATTGTTACATGTGAACTGGCAGATCTCCTTTTTAGGTTGCTGCTATAAGTATAGTCCCACTCCCTATATTTTCTGGTCTCTGTGGCTTTTTAGACTTTCTGGCTATAAATCCCAGTTTCATATTCACAAAAAGAGGATCCAGTGGACCCAAATTAATCAGATGTGTACTCCAAGCCCCATTAGATGTAACATGTTATCAGAGTCTCCACATAGCACATATATGGCCACTAGGGGCCCACCTCTACATCCAGAGAAGATGAAGCTATTGTGGAAAAAAGAGGCTCTTCGGAGCCTTTTGTTCCCAGGAATGGTAGAAGCATCATACTGTAGCCATTCACAGTCGCAAAAAAGTTTGACCAAATTCTTTTCAGAAGCTTCTCAGCAAAGAGCCCCCAAAATAATTCTGACAATAAAATATACTTATTAACAAGACAAGGATTTATTCGAGTGATGATTGATAATACTCCAGAGGGTGCTATGGAAAGAGTATGTGCATGTTGATGGCAGGAACTTACGTCCATACAACTTTTCCAGAGAGCAAATAAGCAGTATCTATCAAACACTTTAAAAAGGTGTAAACCTTGTGATTGAATAATTCTAAGACATTATCTTATGAGACTAATCATTAGTTTATGAAAAGATGTCTTAGGGCACTTTTCCCAGAAGCAGACCCCAGGCAAGGATTTATTGCCAGTGATTTATTAAGGAAATGCTCCCATGGGAAAGTGGTATACAAGTAGAGGAAGTAGAAGCAGAAAAAGAGAGGAAGCCAAGTAAGGGTGCGATTTCAGGGAAAGTTCCAAGCAAGCGTCAGCTGATTCTTCAGGGAAACTCAGAGTTGAAGTCATGCCTCAGTGTTGTCCCATCAGAGACAAAGTTCCTGTGCAGTCATAGCTGGACACCTGCCAGTCATTGTTTAAGCACTGAATTTCCAAGGCACTTACTGACGTTGTTACAACAGGTGTTTTATTCACAGAGTTAATTATAATAGCAAAAAGAAACCAAAACAAAACTGAAATGATGTAATTAACAATAAAAAATAATAAAAATGTAATAATTAAACATCTAAAACTTAATATTTAATACTATTTAATATTTAATAAAATGGCAAAGTGATCATGACCATGCATTTTAAATGGCAAAATATAAAATTATGCATATAGTAAGAGCTAAATCATATTGTAGGAAGAGAGGGATCCCACATTAACATGTATGAATATAAATAAGTAAGTTGCATCAGGCTGGATGCCAAATCCCTTGTGGACTACTGTCAATGGGAAACTATTTGGAAAGTGCTTCTCTCACCTCATCCTTAATTAGTCTAGCCAACATCTGGTTACTTATTCCCTTTTTATAGGACAAAATGTGTACCATAGCTTTGACATAACATTCCTTGATGATCATAAGTGCTATGGCTGTGTGTCTGTGTGTGTGTGTGAGTATGCATGCTTAATTTCCACAGGATAACACAATGAATTGTTCCATTTGGTACATTCGAAATTGTAACTTGGGGGCAGAGCAAGATGGCCAAATAGGAACAGCTCCAGTCTCCAACTCCCAGCGCAAGCGACACAGAAGACTGGTGATTTCTGCATTTTCAACTGAGGTACTGGGGTCATCTCACTGGGGAGTGCTGGACAATTGGTGCTGGTCAGCTGCTGCAGCCCGACCAGCAAGAGCTGAAACAGGGTGAGGCATCGCCTCACCTGGGAAACGCAAGGGGGAAGGGAATCCCTTTTCCTAGCCAGGGGAACTGAGACACACAACACCTGGAAAATCGAGTAATTCCCACCCCAATACTGCGCTTTAAGCAAATGCGCACACCACAAGAACATATCCCTCACCTGGCCGGGAGGGTCCCACGCCCACGGAAGTTCCCTGTTTGCTCGCCCAGCAGTCTGCGATTTAACCACAAGGCAGAAGCGAGGCTGGGGGAGGGGTGCCCGCCATTGCTGAGGCTTA
>NW_016817412.1:310063-349424 GCF_001698545.2 Rhinopithecus bieti | reverse complement strand
GAGTATACATATGTAACAAACCTGCACGTTATGCACATGTACCCTAGAACTTAAAGTATAATAAAAAATATATATATAAATTAAATAAATAAATATTCAAAAAAAAAAAAACAAACAAATGCAAAACAGCTGCTAGGACTTTATAGGGATTGTGTTGAATGCCAGTTTGTGGGACAATCAACATTTTAACATTATTGAGACTTCCAATCCATGAGGATCAGAAGTTTCACTCCATTTATTTAAGTTTAAAAATATTCTCTAATCAATGTTTTATAGTTTTTGATGTACAAATTTAATTGTTTTTGCCAAATTTATCCCTATTTTACACCTTTTGATGGTATTTTAATTTCCAGTTGTTGACTCCTATTATATAGAAGAAATAGAATTGCTTTTGCATATTGACCTTGCATCATACAATCTTATGCTCACTTATACTCAAAGTTCTGGCAGCTTTTTCTTTTTTTGTAGATTCCTTAGGCTAGTCTACATAGATGTTCATGTCATTTGCACCATGGAGTTTTACCTCTTCTTTTCCAATCTGTATACTTTTTCTTCTCTCTCTTCTTTCCCTTTCCTCTTCTGTTATTTCTTCTTCTCTGTACCTTAATGTTCTGGCTAGGGCATCTAGTATAATGAATAGAACTGGTGACAGCAGACATCTCTGTCTCCCTCTAGATGTTAGGAGGAAACATTCAGTCTTTCACTATAAAGTAGAATGCTAGCTATATGTTTTTATACACACTCTTATCAGAAAAATTATTTCTATTTCTGTTTTGCTGAGAGCTTTTCATCACAAATAAATGTTGATTTTTTTTTTCAAATGCTTTGCCATATCTATTAAGATGGTCACATGACCTATCTTTATTTGTCTGTTAATATGGCAAATTATATTGTCTGACTTTTGATAACAATTTGGTATTACTAGGATAAATTCCACTTGGTCATGATGTATTTTTAAAAATATATTACTGGATTCAATTTGCCAAAATTTGTTAAGAATATTTGCATCTATGTTTATGATTTTCATTTTCACTTCTGTATTTTTAGTTTTCTGTGATGTCTTTGTCTGGTTTATGTTAAGAAAATACTGGCTTCATGAAATGGCTTGGAAGATTTGGAGGCAACCTACGTGTCCATCAACAGATGAATGGATAAAGAACAACAAGATGACTAAAGTCAGTAATAATTTAATTATACATTTTAAAAAAACTAACAGTGTAATCAGATTGTTTATAACACAAAAGATAAATGTTTGAGGGAATGAATATACCATGTTTCATGATGTGATTATTTGCATTGCATGCCTGTATCAAAATATCTTAGGTACCCCATAAATATACACACCTACTATGTACCCACAAAAATGAAAAATTAAAAAAGAAATGACCTGGGGAAAAAAAAGAAAAGAAAAGAAATTGTAACTTGGAGCCGTTGCACAGAAGGCAATGGGGTGGATTGGACTAACTTTAGAAAGGCCTCGGTGAGCTAGAGGCCTCATTCTCACATTGCTATAAAGAAGTACCAGAGACTAGGTAATTTATAAAGAAAAGAGATTTAATTGGCTCATAACTTCACAGGCTGTACAGAAAGCATGATGTTGGCCTCTGCTCAGTTTCCGGGGAGGCCTCAGCAAACTTACAATCATGGCAGAAGGTGAAGGAGGAGCAGACCCCTCACCTGGCTGGAGCAAGAGCAAGAGAGAGAGTGAGCACGGGGGTGCTACACACTTTTAAATAACCATATCTCAGGAGAACTCACTCACCATCACAAGAAGAGCACCAAGGGTATGGTGCTAAACCATTCATATGAAACCACCCCCATGATTCAATTACCTCCCAGCAGGCCCCACCTCTAACATTGGGGATTGCAATTTGACATGAGATTGAGATTTGGTGGGGACACATCCAAATCATCAGAAATGCTGAGCTGCTTGGGCCACTGCTGACCACAGGAAGAGCTTCTGATCCGCCATCTCTCAGTAGACAGTGTTTCACAGGTGCTGATGTGGATCTTCACAGGAGAAGCCCCAAGGAGTCTGCTAGGGTAGCATCCTGCATGAGCCAGTGGTTATCCCTACAAGCAGGACACCTCTTTCAACAGGCACCTCTTTGCTATTTCCAGTCCAAATTATTCCAAGTCAAGTAAAAGCACTACCTAAAGGCCAAATCTGTTCAGATTATCAATTTTTAAAGTTATTTCAAAAGCATTCTCTAACTGAACAACAGCCTTTCACATTTGGATGCCTCAGAATTGACCAAATGAAGTTTTGTATAACCTCACAATATGTGGCTGAAATTTAGATGAAGCATGAAAAATTTCAGCAAACAAGCCTTTAAAATATATACATATAAGAAATAGGAATTTTAAATGGAAATGACTTTTTCAACCTTAACTATAGGATTGGCACTTTCACATTACTGTACAATCCATTTAACATCCTTGGGCAACAAAGAACTTTATCATCCATAGTTTACACCTGTTTCAAGCAGCATTTTTCTGATCTCTTTTAAAAAATGAATTCTAGATTATACCAGATTATGTAAATGTATATATATGACCCCATCACATTCTTTACATTTGGGTGTATTTTACTATAACAATAGTCCTCACAGTAAAGCAGAATCTGAAAATCCATGTGGAACTGTAAATGAAATGTTAGTATCACATTTTATGTTATTGCCTCTAACAAAAATGAATCATTTATTTTAAAGTTATTTAAAGGTTATTATTCTAGAGATATATAGCAAGAGCATTATCCTAACTATGGGTAAGAAATTTGCTTTGAAAGATAATGTATTTATTTTAAAAAATTATTTATTTTTTATTGCTTATCAGCTTAAGGAGATTGTGGGCTGAGATGATGGGGTTTTCTAAATTATACAATCATGTCATCTGCAAACAGACAATTTGACTTCCTCTCTTCTTATCTGAATACCCTTTATTTTTTACGCATTATTCCTCGCTTGTGAAATCAACTCTATTCTTCTTTCATGTTTTTCAGATACTATTTATTTTCCAAGACCCAACTCCAATCCCCCCTCTGGTGATATTTCTTCAAATATGTTGGCTTGGATTTCTCCTCATCTCTTCACTTACAGGCACTGCTACACAGTTTACTTCTTGAATGGTCTTAGTTTAATGTATACCTTACATCTTGTTTTGCTCCCAGCTAGACGGTAACATTAGAGAGGGTAAATACTCTAGATTCTATTCTTGTCTATACAGCAACCATTACAGTTAAGGGATTATAGTAGGTTTGAATATATATATATGCATATGTATATGTGTGTGTATATATATACATATATACACATATATACATATACACACACATGCATACATACATATATATGCATTGGCTAGTAATATTTTGTCTCTATTCTATAGAAAACGATTTACTGTCTAGTTGGATAAACAGCCAATGAAATTAATGATTGCAATATGTTTGATAGGTAATTTTAGCATGAACAGCCATCATCACAGAGAAAATGTGAAACCACCGAAGGATTTTACCCATAGAGCGACATGATTAAGTTGCATTTCTTTAAAGTCACTGTCAGCATGATGGCTGGAGATGGGGAAACTATGGTGACAAGCCAGGCACTTGTCTAATGGCAGTGGGATTGTAGAGAGACAAAGAGATTAGATAAATACTTAGGAGGTATAATTAATAGGCACAGTTGTGGAACATATAGGGAGGTTTAAATGGCGGTTTTCAGGATTGAACAATGGAGTGGACAGACACATTATTTAAGAGAAAAGAAGAACAGGTATGGGAAGATGACGGTTTCATGTTTGATCATGTTGAGCCTGCGGTATTGAATACCCAAGTAGAAACATTCAGGAAAATATGCTAAGATGAATGTCACGAGAAAAATGTTTGATGGAGTTGAAGATTTGGAAATCACTTGCATATAAATAGTAATTATAATTTAAAATAATGGAAGTAGATGGGCTTTACCCAAAAAAGAAGGCATGGTAAAAAGAGAAAAGGACCTAAAACCCCAAAAGTACCAACATTTAAAAGGTAAATAGAATAGGAGCTCTCAAGGAAGACTGAAATAAGAGACCAGCAAAACAGAAGGAAAATCAGGGGAGTGAGATCTTTGAAAGACGCGAGAAGACAGCGCTTAAAGGAGCAGTTAGTGGTTTATAATGTCAAATGTTCCCAAACGACCAAACAATAAGAGGACTGAAATGTGGGCATTTAATTTATAAATAAAAGTCATTGGTGACCCAAATGATTGTGGTGATGTAGCAAAGGCAGGGCCAAATGACAGTAGGAGGAATGAACGGAAGGTAAGAGAGTAAAAACATGAAGTAGAGAGAACTCCTTCAATTGTCTATTCTTTTGTCTATTCTATTGACACCATAGAGTATATTCGAGAGTTAGTTGATTTTCTAAGTCAGTATAAGGCCCAATCAAGATTAAAGTTTATGCTAATTAACTGTTATTTTTAACAACAATCTATTAATCTATTAAGAAGTCCTTAAAATAGATTACCAGGACTTCTTTGATTTGTCTCTTACATGGCTGAATTCCTTGATCTTTGAGGCCACTACCCAGCATCTCATCACGTTTACATCCTGTTACCCAAAAGTACCAGAATGTTTCATGCTTCCAGAGTGTTTCACTTTATACACAGTGCTATTCTCTGCATGCATTGCATTTTACATCATACTTTCTCCACTTGACAAACTCCTTCACATCCTTTTATGATTCATTCAGGTCTCCTTCTCTTCAAAGCCTCCCATCATATTTTCCTCCTTCAATGTAAGAGAGATGTCTCTGATACCAACACCATGCTTTGCATCTGTCTCTTTTATGACAATTATATAGTTCAAATCCACACACTTTGTGTATTTCCTTAAAGGACTTTGCCACATTTTCTTTGAATAGAGACAAATTCCTCAGAAAATCTTAGTTAGCAATGCCTATTTTATTATAATCCACTGGGATCTTATGTATTTTATATAATTTATGTATCTTATGTATTTTATGTTACAATACCTAAAAATAATTTTTGGTTGTTTCTAATATTAAACAGAAATGACTTGTATTAATACCATCAATATCTGAAATGAACTGTAGCACCCACTTCCATAACAGAAATAGTTCTTAAGGTCAATTTAACCATTTACTGAATTTTCCCATGTCTCACAAATGTTATCAGCTTTAGGAAATAATGAGTGTGCCACTCTCAGATGAAATTTAGAAGCATTAGGAGCTACCATGTTGGAAATGAATACGAGGGAAAAATAGTTCTATAGAAAATAAGGATTTGGGAGAAAGTAAAGAATTATCTTTTTGTCCCTCAAGGAAGAAAACAACTCTAATGGTGATGCTATAATGTACAAGAAATGGTAAAAAATAATCATCATCTTCCAAACTATTAGCCATCATTAAGTGGAAAATAAAAAAAATAAAGAGAGTAAATTCTATAATTTTCAAATTCAGCTGATGTATTGATAAACTAAAATGATAGGAAATAAGATTAAAAATGCATTGTTAGTAAAATGCATGAAAGGGAGATTCCATCCTGAATATAGATGCTAGTCAGATATTGGAATTACAGAGATTGTTATGCAAAATATAATCATTCTGGAGGAAAATAATGTGATCAAGTTTGTTAAAACCTATTCAAACGTATTTTTGTACCTCATTATAGAATAGAAAAGGTAATTAAACATGTAAAAGTGCTACCAAATCCAGTTTCAAAGCATTAAGCCTAGAAATATTTATATTCCTTTTAAAAATAAATCTAACATAGAACTGTAGATTCAGAGAGTACGAAGCAGAACAGGATAAATAATGCATCCAATTTAGTTAATAATTTTTCTGTTTTTTCTCTGGACTGAAACTCTGCACAGGCGTGGAAGCAAATTGCTTCAGAAACTATGAGAAAGGAAATCAAGCTAGTAATATGGAATTGGACCAAACATAGACTATGATGTCAAAAGGATTTTTTTTTCGGAATCAATAGGTGATGAAAGACTTATGAAAATCATCCAGAGATTTATTTGATCAAAACCAGATGGCTTCCCAACCAGGGCAGCTTTGTAGTAAAACTAGTCAATTTTCGTATGGTTGGTGCTCAAAGCATGCCTTTTTTTGTAACAACAAAAGTAATTGCCTTTCAGTTTCCAAAATATAGCGTGTTAATATTATTTTTAAAAATTTTGAATTGGTAACACATTCACGCTTTTCAATATGAAAGCAATACAGTAGAAAGTCTGATTGCTCTCTTTGTCCCTCATTCAAACTTTTGTGAGTTTATTGTTGCATATCCTTTCAGTTTCTTTATGAAAATGAAAGTGAATATGAATACATCATAGTGTTTTCACCCTTTTACCCACAAAAGTTATAGCCACTGTTTCTCACTTTATTCTTATTATTAAATGCATATATTGGAAATCTTTCTATGGCAATAGCATTTTCAGATTTATATGAATTAGATTGGGAAAATATATACTATATCATAGTGTTTATGATCTTCTAATTTTCACTGTTTCCAAATTGCTTTTACTTTTTTTCAGTTTTACATTTTTGCCTTCTTTTTTTTGATAGAGTTAGATTGTGGTTTATCTGTCTTATGATTTGTTGAAATACAAATAAGTACACATAAAAATATATACATATATAGTTTTACATGTATACATATATAATTTACACATATAGTACACATATATAATTTTAATGGAAATCCACTATACATTAATTTGGAAAACTGACTTCTTTATAATTTTGTCTTCCCATCCAAGAACAATATGATCTTAATTTTGCCCAATCTTTTGTCATTTAGCAAATTTTATTTTTCATGTTTGTTCCTTACTTTCTAATTAAATATCTTACCCTTCTTTTGAATGCTTGAATAGTAGGAGTCTAACAGTTGAATATTCTTCTTTATATTCAGAATGGTTCAAAGTGCTGGATTTCTTTTTCTTTTTTTGTTTTTGCAAAACATAGTTATTAAGTGAAAGTGCTTTGGAGTCCATTAGGTTGTCTTTGGACCCATACCTCACCATGTTCTAACTGTAGGACTTTGGGCAAGTTATCTAATCTCTGTGAGCTTCATTTTTCTCATCTTTGATATGAGAATGATTATAATAATAGTGCCTTTATCATAGGCTTGTTGTGATAATTAACTGAGTAATAGATATAATGGCCTAGTAATGTTTCCTGGCATAAAAAGCACATGGAAATGATGATAATGATAAAATAGAAGAGCCACTTGATTTGATCACCCTTGCAAGGAATGTGCAAGGGGTGGGTATGTGTGTTTATGTTTGTCTCAATAAACATCTGCTTAAACAAATTCAATTTGCTTCCCTTTAATTGTCACAAAACTAACTTATTACCAATTATCCTCTTTTTCAAGACAAAGTTGAAGAATACACCCCTTATTCCTCTTTCTCACATACCTCCAACTCATGAGCCAGTCCTGTGGTTTTTCCTGTAAAATGTAATCTGATTCAGACTCCTGTGCATACTCTCCAATGCAAACACTGCATTCAAAACCTTCATCTCCAGCGTGGTCTGTTGCATTCTCTTCCTAACACTTCTTCCTAGCTCCATCTCTCATCCTCACACAGGCTTTTCATATAGTAGCCATAGCATTGTTTTTTTTTTTTTTTTAATTTAACTTAAATTAGATTTCGTTATTCCTTGCAAAAACTTCCTAGTGGCTTTCCATCAGATGAACTCCAATTTATCTGCAGTGGCTTAATGGACCTCCATGATGTGACTTCTGTCTGTATTTCCAATGCAAACTGGCATTCAGCTCCTCCCTCAATCCACACCAACCACAATGGCTTTTCTGCTGTTCCTTGGACAGCCATGATCTTCCTGCCACAAGACTTTGTATTTGTTTTTTTTGTTGTTGTTGTTGTTTGTTTTTTTAATATTAAAATCTAACCCTCAAATCTACTATATAGATGGTTTTCTCATGGTTTTTAGGTCTTGGCTCAAATGTGGGGTCGTCAGATTAGAAAATAAAAATGCAAGACACCTAGTTAAATTTGAATTTCAAATAAACAATACGTAATTGCATACTCTATGTCCCAAACATTGCATGTGACATATTCATGCTAAAAAGTTGCCATTTATCAAAAATTCAAATTTAATTGCTCATCCTGCATTTTATTTGACCACATTACAATTATCTCCTCAGAGAGGTCTTCTCTGATTACTCTGTATACAATAGACTCCTCCTTTTCTCTCTTACTCTCTAATTTCCTACTAGCTTTAGTTTTCTTCTTAGCACTTAAAACCACCTGAAGTGTTTTTTACTTTTGTGTTTATGGGAGAATTTTCTATGTAAAATGTAGATTTTTTGAAGACAGAAAATTTGTCTTTTATTAAACCCTATTTCCAATGCTCAAATATAATGGATGCTCAAAATATATGCAATGAATGGGTGGCAAACAATTATGCCAAACCTAACACACTCAAGATCCTTTCATACATTTTTTTTTTAACATGGACTATTTCTAAAGAAATTTAAGGGTAATTCTGTCATACAGACTTGGACAATTTAAAAATCAATGTGAGACTGTTCCTTAAGACACCTTCACAGCCAAACAATAAAACATCATCTTCTTCACTTTTATGTTACCCTTATGCAACATCCAGTCTCAGTTAAGATTCCTTCTTAGATGATTAAAAACAAATTAAAATCTAAAGCAGAACATTAACTTGTAGATGTAGGAGAAAATTAGAATTCAACCATTAGAAATATGAAGTCTCTGAAACATAAAAGATTTTCCCAATGCCATGAAGTTAACATAAGCTAACTTTTTAAAAATACGTTTTACTGTTTTATCTCTTCTCTGTTACAAGTTCTGCGAAAACTAAGCCTTTACCTATTCAGTTGACTGATTGTTTACAGCACCTTCAAGAGTCCTGACACATAGTAGATACTTAGTAAATATTTGTGGTTGCTGATGAATCGATGAACTCCTGTGACCTTCAGCCAAATGGTCTTCCATAAGATATGACATATTGTTATATTTAACCATGATGGGCATTTACTTAATTAAATCAATTATTTCATTTAAAAATCTGAAGAAAAAAATTTATCATATTATAAATAAGCCCCAAGGTATTGGCATTTAATTAAGTCACAATATCCACATATAAAAAGAAAGTCCCATCTTTAGTAATTAATTGACTCAACCCTCATAAAATTGTATATGAGAAACACAAAGCTTTACATTTTCTTTAATTTATACAAGAGGAGATTTATGAGATCAAATACTACTAATGAACATCTTTGGGGCATATCAAATAATAATCTGTCTTCAGTATATTCCAATGGTCATAAAACGTGTGCTCATTGTCTTGCTAAAAGAGCAACTGCTTTGCCAAAGGATTTGATGACAAAAGACAATTTTATGAAAGCGAAACAGAGCAAGTATTGTATCTTCAAAGGTGAGCTGTGTTTTCAGAAGTGTAAATCAGGGGATTTTTGTGTGTACTAGAGACATATGAGTGAAGGAGAAGCACAGGGAAGGTGGTCCACCTAAATGCTTATAGGGTCTGATAGATAAATGAGTAAAAAAGGATATCAGAAGAATGTATGTTTTACCTAAAACTATAATCTCTACTCATCAAGAAAAAACATGGCCCTACCATGACCAGATCTTTCAGTTTTTCAAAAGAAGTTAAAGTTTCTGATTTTGTTAAAATAGGAAATAAGTTGTGTTATAAATATCATATAAGCCAAACAAAATCGAGGGTTAGACTGAATATGAATGTGAGAGATGAAATAAACATACAGAAAAAAGAAGCTGAATATACAGATAATATAGGGAGAAAAACAATCACTTTTTAAAATTTAGCTAACATAACTGGAAAGATAAAATAATTATATCCATAAAAAATGCTATTAAATTATTTTTTAAAAAATGAAAGAACTTTAAAGTGAAAAACATAATAGTCAAAATGTAAAATTAATTGTGTGGAAAAAAATCACTTGAATGAATGGAGGTTAAAGTCAAAATAGTCTTTCAGGCATTGTAACAAAAAGGCAATCGGAGAGAAAAAAATAAGAGAATTAGGAGATCAAGGATGTCTTTCCCCTATATTATAGGAGTTTCAGGAAAAGACAAATGTGAAAATGGAAGGGAAGACACTGTCAAATCAATAGTGCAGAATAATTTCCCCAAAGTGTTGGAAATGAATTTCTAGCTTGAAAGAACCACCAAATGCCCAACAGAATACATTTTTAAAGATCCACATTTCATTGTAAAACTTCAGAAGACAGGGAATAAAAGAAACCTCTTAATATTTTCAAATGGACTTAGTAGCCCCTCAGTGCAGAACTATAGCTCATAAACAACGAAACAGACATCAGAATGATGTCAGGTTTCTCAACTGCAATCCTAAATCCTAAAATGGCCTCAATGCTTTCAAAATTCTATGGAAGACTGATTTTCAAGCTAGGATTCTAAACAAAGTCAAACTATCTATAATTATGGCAACATTGTCATCTTCACACAAATATTTAGTAACATACTTTCTATGCTACTTTAAATCAAGAAACAAGGATATATATAATTCAAGAAATAGGGGATTCAACAACAAAAAAAACGATGTTCTAAAACAACAAGTATACTGTAGTCTTGGAGAGGAATTAGTTCAGACGGGAGCAGGAGAAGAAAGGTTAAGGGAAAAGGAAGTCTCCGGTACAGATGTGAGGAGTGCAGAGTGCAGAGTGTTTCTGTGTCAGAGCAGCACTTTGTTTTGCAGGATGAGTGAGTGAGAGAGAGAGAGAAGCAGAGAGACACAGAGAGAGAGAGAGAGAGAGAGGAGGAGGAGGAGGAAAAGGAGGAGGAGGAAGAGGAAAAGAAAAGAAGGAGGAAAGACAGAGGAGTTGAGGTTATTCACAAGGAAGTTATGATAATTATCAATGTGGGGATCTATGCTGAGGAAGGATACAGTGGAGACCATGAGTTGTCATACAGAGCAAATGGAAAACTCTGTCTTGAATCTTCAACTCTGTCTCCTAAATTTTAAACTGATTCCCTATCACTTTATTTGCATGTTTACTTGAGTACTCTGCAGGTCCTTAAGCAGAATTTCCCAAAAGGAAGCCATCATTGTCCCTAGATGTTCTTCTCCTCATGTAATCCCTCTTGAAATTAATGATTTATAATCCAGAACCAGGAAGTTATGATTATTTTACTGCAACTGAAACATACGAAATATTTCCAAAGTACATTATTTCCTTTCCATCTTCCCAGACATTGCCTTAAAGTTCTCATCAATCTTTACTGATCTTTTATTATAGCCTCCTACCTTTTCCCCTGCTCCTAATTTCTCATTCTTTCAATATATCCTCTACATTGATTTTATTATTCCCCGGAAGAAACCATTTAATAGTCTCTTGTTTCCATAGAACAATGTTCATCATGGCTAGTAAAATATTTAAAGAGAATTTCAATCTATCTTCGAAGCTTCATTTCCTATTGTTCCAATCCCCTAAATGACTTGACATTACCTAACGTACTTTTTCTCAGATCCTTGTCTAACTAAAATAGCCCAAAAGTGAGTAGGGCTGGAAAAATGATTCAGAAAATGATCCATTCATTCTTAGCTATAAAAAACCAATGTGAATGACTCATGCATTAAATCGTTGTACTGATGGTTATTTTGTAACTATATGTATTTCTCACAGCAACTCTGGATTTTGGGATTATTATCATTTTACAGGTGAAGAAAATTATTCTCATGAAAGTTAGTCAATTTGATCAAGATCATAAAGCAGTAAATGACACAGGGCCCATATTAACCAAAATTCTATGTAAATTAAAAGCCCATTTTTCAGAGATGGCATGATCTTGTATATAGAAAATTCTAAGGAATCCACTAATAAACATTTTAGCAAAGTTGCAAGATACATCAAATATACAAAAATCAATTGTTTATACACTAGTATTGAATAAATCTGAAAATAAAATAATAAAATATTCCATTTACAATAGCATCAAAATTAAAATATTTAGGAACAAATTTAAAAGAAAAGTTCAAGGTTTGTACAGTGAAAACTAAAATAACATTATTGAAATGAATTAAAGAAGACCAAATAGATGGAAAGGCATCCCATGTTCATGAAAAGATTTAACATTATAAAGATAGCAGTATTCCTCAACTTTTTCTACAGATTCAATACAATCTCTATCAAAACCCTAGCTGCCTTTGTTTGCAGAAATTGGCAAGATGATATTAAAATTCATATGGAAATGCAAAGGACTCAGAACAGTCAAAACAATTTTGAAAAAGAACAAAGTTGGAGAACTCAAACTTTAAGATTTTAAACTTACTACAGAGTTACCATAATCAAGACAGAGTGGTATCAACGTTAAGGATAGACATAGACCAATAAATCAATGGAACAGAATTTAGTTTCAGAAATAAACTCTCACATTTATGGCCAACTGATTTTCAACAAAAGTGCCAAGACAGGCCGAGCGCGGTGGCTCAAGCCTGTAATCCTGGCACTTTGGGAGGCCGAGACGGGTGGATCACGAGGTCGGGAGATGGAGACCATCCTGGCTAACATGGTGAAACCCCGTCTCTACTAAAAAATACAAAAAAAAAAAACTAGCCAGGTGAGGTGGCGGGCGCCTGTAGTCCCAGCTACTCAGGAGGCTAAGGCAGGAGAATGGCGTAAACCCGGGAGGCGGAGTTTGCAGTGAGTTGAGATCCGGCCACTGCACTCCAGCCTGGGCGACAGAGGAGACTTTGTTCAGGGGAAAAAAAAAAAAAAAGTGTCAAGACAATTCAATATGAAAAGAATAATCTTTTAATAGATAGTGCTGGTACATTGCCAAATGCGAAAGAATCAATTACAACTACCTCATGCCACATACAAAAATTAACTCAAAATAGATCAAAGACCTAAATGTAAGAACTATAAAACTCTTAAAAGAAAACATAGGCATAAATCCTTGGCCTTGGGTTAGGCGATGGGGTTTCTTAAATATGACACCAAAAGCATAAGCAACAAAAGAAAAATAAATTGTATGTCATCAAAAGCAAAAGCTTTTGTACTCCAAAGGACACTATTAAGAAAGTAAAAAGATAGCCCACAGAATTAGAGAAAATATTTGCATGTAATATATTTCATTTGGGACATAAATTCAGAATATATAAAGAACTCTTGTAACTAATGAAAAGACAGATAACCCCATTTTTAAAAAAGCAAAGAATTTGAATAGCCAATTTTCTAATAAGATTTATGAATGGCCTATAAGCACATGAAAAGTTGTTTAAAATCATTAGTCATGAGGAAAATGGAAATCAAAACCACAATGAGATACAACTTCACACTTGCTAGGACAGCTATAATAATAAAAAAAAAGTAGAAAATAACATGTGTATGAGATTGAGGTGAAATTGAAACCGTCCGTATTTCGCATTTTTTCATTGTTGATTTATATTGCTGATGGGAATGTAAAATGGTATGGCTGTTTTGTAAAACAGTTTAGCAATTTCTCAGAAAGTTAAACATAGAATTACCATATCATGCTGAAATTCCACTAGTAGGTATATATCTAAGATGTTGAAAAACATATAATCACACAAAAAGTTTTACATGTTAGTAACGCTATTCATAATGGTCAAAAGATTAAAATAACCCAAATGTCAATGATGAATGAATACACAAAATGTGGTATAACCTATATAATTGCCCACTGAAATTAGTGAAGTACTGATAATGCTACAACAAGGGTGACACTTGAAAACACGCTAACTGAAAAAGCTAGACACAAAAGGCCATGTATTGTATGATCCCATTTATATGAAATGTCCAGAATAGCAAATCCATAGAGACAAAAAGTAGATTAGTGGTTGCCAGAGGCTTGGAGGTGGGAGGTGAGAAACAGGGAGTTATTTGTAAGAGGTTTATTTTTGCGGTGATACAAAGTGTTCCGGGCCAGGCACGGTGGTTCACGCCTGTAATCCCAGCACTTTGGGAGGTGGAGGTGGGCGGATTACCTGAGGTCAGGAGTTTGAGACCAGCCAGGCCAACATGGCAAAAACCTGTCTCTGCTAAAAGTAGAAAGAAAAAAATAATTAGCCAGGTGTGGTGGTGGGCACCTGTAATCTGAGCTGCGTGGGAGGCTGAGACAATGAGAATCCTTTGAACCCGGGAGGTGGAGGTTGCTGTGGGCCAATATTGCACCATTGCACTCCAGCCTGGGCAACAAGAGTGAAACGCCATCTCAAATAAATAAATAAATAAATAAATAAATAAATAAATAAATAAAAACTGTTCTGGAACTACATAATGGTGATGGTTGTACAACTTTGTGAATATACTTAAAATCAGCGAATTGTATAATTTAGTAGTGTTAATTTTATGCTATGTGATTTATGTTTTCAATGTAAAAAACATGGTTATTTGGTTCAGAGTATGACCATCATTCACCAATGAGCCAAATGTTTAAGACCAAAAACTAGAACTTTGCTGGAGATTTCTAAGGTGGCAGAAATTAGGAAAATAAAATAGTTTTTAGCGTTTAACTTTAATCAAAACAAACAAAAGACTTGCCTCTACTTGCAGAGTTCAGAAGTGCACCAAGCAGGGAGAATGTCCATGAGAGAATGGAACAATAGGAAATAGGACAGTTGTTTTGTATGCTGGGAGTGTGAGATGCCTATGGGGGACTAATGGGTAATATTTGGGAAAATACAGACAAGGGTCTATTATGATAGGATAAGGAAATAAACCAAGTAGTTCTAAAACTAGCATTACTTAAAAGTCAGCTGGGGAAATTTTGAAAGTTGTGCACTTCCTAGTTGCTATCACTGCAGAGCTGCTGATTCTATGCATCTCAGAGGGTCCATAAATCCATCATTCCAGGTGATTCTAATGTGAATCCAGGTTCCACAAATGCTCTGGTAGGCAATGTCTGTAACGAAAGTCCTGGTAAGTACTGAGGAGGTTCTGAATTAAAGCAGTAATAATGAAGGTATAAAGGAAAGAAAAGATTAGAAGGACATTAGAGAGGCTTAGTAAAATTCATTTCACAAACTCATTCTTTCAATATATTTTTATTAAATGAGGACCTGCTCTGTAGGAAACGAAGGGTCTAAAATGGCAAAATCAATCCTCACAGAGCTTTTAATCTATTTGACAAAATACAGGATTACAAAAGAGGAAGAATTTAAGTGATAATATTAGGCTTTCTAGAAAGACTGGCTGAATAAGTGGTTGATGTTGGCACCATTCGTTAGAAAACGGAACATAATGATAGTAGCAGCAAGCCTCTGTGTGCCAGATACGGACTTTACCCACATTCACTGATATTGAATGAGTGCCTCGTAGTGGGCATATCTGAATCATCATCCCTGTTTTGGAGTTGTGCAAACTCTGGCACCGGGAGGAAAGCCCGCTGCCTCATGTGCTACACCAGGGGTTGAAAAGATGGAGCCATATTTAAACAAGTTCTGGCTCTAGAGAGAGCCAATAGTGAAGTCAATGCTCTGCTCATTTTTGTTGGATTACTCCACCCTAACTCCCATCACCAGAGTCCTCAATATTTATTCTAGATATGATACTCTTCATTTTAGGTCTACAGTTGAGTTTCAGGACGTCCATGAATCCTCGAAATGGAATAGAAATTGTACAGGTGTGTGTGTGCTTACTTGCATTCTTCTTGGAGAGAGACTCCATAGCTTCAGTAAAATGAGTCTATATCCAAAAATATTTAAAAATCCCTATTTTGGCATCCATTTAACCCATTTCATCACATGTATGAAGAAATTTGTAGGAGAATGCTCTCTGTGCATGATTCTCGTTATGATGCTTTAGCCTGGAAGCCCCTCTTCTCCCACCCTCCTTCCTAACTCTCTCAGGAACGCATTGTCAAGCAAGATACCAAGTATTTCTGCATGGTGCATCTAACCTTAATGCCACAACTGAGGCCTTCCAATACAGAGAAAAGCATTGGTCTGTTCCTTTGCCATACTTTTTAATACTGAAGTTTTTTCTTGTCTCTAAATACATTACTACTAAATTTCATGAATTTACTAACATGTCTAAAAGTGACTTTTCTGAGCCACTTGTCTCACATCTTGCATACTCGCTTTGCTCTCCTGCAAAGTGTATCTGACCATAGTTCCCACTGACTTCAAAGAGAACTCTCCCCTTGAAGGGGCACCACAGGTTGAGGGGGCCACATCAGTTGGTCCTTGAGTATCTCTGTGGTGTCTGCTTTACCTAGGAGAGGCATGTTTCTTCTAATAGTAGCCCAGTCTTCCAAGACAAAGTTCTAATTTCAGAACATTTTCCAGTTAGGTTTAATTTTTAAAGAACATTTCGTGGTAATTGTATTAGGCTGTTCTCATATTGCTATCAAGAAATACTTGAGACCATGTAACTTATAGAGAAAGAGGTTTAATTGACTCACAGTTCTGTAGGGTGTATAGGAAGCATGATGTTGGTATCTGCTTGACTTCTGGGGAGGCCTCAGGTAACTTAGAATTACAGCAGAAGGCAAAGGGGGAGTAGGCACTTCACATGGCCATACCAAGAGCAAGAGAGAACAGGGGAGGTGCCATACACTTTTTAACAACCAGATCTCATGAGAACAGATTCATTGTCATGAGAACAGCACCAAGGAGATGGTGCTAAACCATTCATGAGAAATCCACTCCACCATCCAATCACCTCCCACCAGGCCCCACCTTCAACATTGGGAATTACAATCCAACATGAGATTTGGGTGGGGACACTCCAAACCATACCAGTAGTTTTTCAAAAGCAGTATCTATTGTTGCTGCATATCTTGGGAGTTGGGGGAAAGAAGGAAGAGAGAGACATTTTAAAGGCCAACTCGGTATTAGAGCATTTTTTTTTTTAATGTGGCTAATGAGTCACCAGTATTAGAACCACCAAGGATTCTTGTTAAAACCTACAGATTTTGGCTTACTACAGTGGCTCACACCTGAAGTTCAAGCTACTTGGGAGGCAGAGGTAGGAGGATTGCTTGAGCCTGGGAGCCCAGAAGTACAAGGCTGCAGCATATTATGATTGCACCACTGCACTCCACCCTGGGCAACAGAGGGAGACCCTGTCTCTAAAAACAACACAACACACACACACACACAGACACACACACACAAATGTTCTGAACTGAGCTCTTCATTGTTAACAAGCTCTCCAGAGATTCTTATGTGATTTGGAGGTGGCCTAAATGGCTCCGAAATATCTGAAGCTAGATTTCATAGTGGAGTATTGAAATTGTGGGATGCTGTATCATATTTCTAGAGGTTGTTCAGCCAAACTGTTAGTTCCCTTTAATTCCTATACAACCTCGAGGGCAGAGAGATTGATGCAGACTAGAGGCAGGCACTGGGTGGTCCCCTATTGCCACAGGGCTTTCAGAGTCACTAACTAAATCCCACCTTGAAGCAAATGCTGTGGCTTGGAGAGTCCAGCTTACGCTTTCTCACAGTGCTGACTTCCTTGCAGCAGGTTTAGCAGTGTAAGCTTTGCAAGCCAAGAGGCTCTATTGGGGTAAACATATTTCAAGAGCTTATGAGAAAAAAGGTTTCAGGGGCATAGAGATGAAAGAAAGAATTGTTTTTAAATCCCCCTCCTTGTATCATTTCACTCCCAACTATTTACCCTGGACTGAACTCAAAAGTGAAAGTGGGGAAGAAAGACCCAGCTTCCAAAACTGAACAATCTGGGTAGTTAAATAACTATGGAAATGCCCTCCCTTCCTTTGCCCAACTGCCAAATCTCACTTTGATCTCCTTAGTTTTCAGTCAATTCTTCAAATACCCTCCTAACTCAATCTTTTCGGTCCTCTGACTCTCTCAAAGGCTTAACCTCCAGCTCACCCCCAAATGCCCTCCTATCTTGCTCAATCCCAGAACCACCCACAATCTCTGTTTTAATGACTCATCCCAACAGGCACAATCTCCCACAGAGCCAACCTTTGGGCTCTGCTCATCCTCGCCAATGAACAGCAGGTGCAGAGTCCTTCTTTGTTCTTTGGTCTCCTGCAGCAATTAAGAAGAGAACTAAAGGGCCATTTGGTGAGTGGAATCGTGCTGGTCAGGAGCAAGCAAGCCCGAAGAGACTGCTTACTTTTCTCTAATTTGCTTTGATAGAGCTGCCACAGGGCCGCATGTGTTACAGTCACAACACTCCTAATCATAACCAAACTCTAATTTTAAAAATAGCTAAATTCCATGTGGCTGGCCCTGTGTTAACTGCTTTAAATACAGCATGCCATTTAATCAGTTCAACCATCCAGTAACTTGAACTCCATTATTTTCCCCATTTTAGAGATGAGAAAACTGAGGCTTAAAAGGGTTAGGTTACACAGTTAAAATGTAATACAATTATTAATTTATGAAGCTGAGATTCAAATTGAGGACTGTTTGATTCCATAGTGCAAACCCTTTAACAGGATTATGTCAGTTTTGTATCAATAGTATGGTTTTGCCTGCAAATAACAAAATACCTAAGATAAGATGGGGTAGCTATTTCAAATAACAAGACTAAAGTCACATGTTTCCAGGATTAGCGAAGTCATAAGCTCTTCAGTGTCAGGGCATGGGTCATATTCTGTGAACTGTTCTAGCCTTTATCCTCAGGATCATAAGATGGCTACCATGTTGCCAAACATCATTTCTTCCTGTGAAAACATCCAATGGCAGAAAATAAATGGGGACGATGTCTCTCATTACATGTGTCTTTTTTTTTTTTCCTGAGATGGCGTTTCGCTCTTGTTGTTCAGGCTGGAATATAATGGCGCGATCTCAACTCACCGCAACCTCTGCCTCCCAGGTTCAAGCAATTGTCCTGCCTCAGCTTCCCGAATAGCTAGAATTACAGGCATGCGCCACCACAGCCGGCTATTTTTGTATTTTTAGTAGAGACGGGATATCCCCATGTTGGTCAGGCTGGTCTCGAACTCCCGACCTCAGGTGATCCAACCGTCTTGGCCTCCCAAAGTGCTGGGATTACAGGCATGAGCCACCGTGCCCGGACTACATGTATCTATTTTGAACAAGAAGAAAAATATTTTCCAGAATTCCCCAACAAACACTCCCTTCTTAGTTGCTGGTCAGAACTGAGTCACCTGCCCTACCCTTCCTTAAGCAGTTGCTGGTGAAAGGGAATAGGATTATCTCGCCTTGTTTAAGTCTGATCGTGATTTACCCTATGCAGCCTGAAAAAGAGCCTATCTCCCCCGGGCACACTGCTACTCACGTGAATGCCTGAAAAAAAATCTGTCAGCAAAGAATGAGAGGGCAAATGGCTGTTCTGTATAGCAGTGCCCCCCACACGTATTTTTCCATTTTGCCCCTTAACTCTCCCAGATAATCCAGATTTCCATTTGTTTGTCCAGGTTGCTGAATCTCCTGTCCAATATGAAAATGCACCTTGTATTCTATACAGTTTTAACCAATGAGAAAAAAAAATACTAAGTATGAAAATTTTGGTGTATTTTGTTTGTTTGTTTGTATTTATTTATTTATTTATTTTGAGACAGAGTCTTGTTCTGTCACCCAGGCTGGAGTGCAGTGGCACAATCTCAGCTCATTGCAACCTCTGTCCCCCAAGCAATTCTCCTATCTCAGCCACCTGAGTAGCTGGGATTACAGGCGCACACCACTTCTCCCGGTTAATTTTTGTATTTTTAGTAGAGATGAGGTTTCACTATGTTGGTCAGACTGGTCTTGAGCTCCTGACCTCAAGTGATCTACCTGCCTTGGCCCCCCCAAAGTGCTGGGATTACAGCCATGAGCCACCACGCCTGATCAAATTTTAGTGTATTTTAATCAAATACAAAATATGTGAGTCAAATGGTAATGATTTGGCTATTACTCTCAAATAATCATCAGACTAAAAAAGGTCAAATTATCTTTCAACTTATAATGTTCCGACTCTATGTCACATAATCCTCTTCCATAGCTTTTTACTGACATTTCATAGAGCTTCTATTTTCTCTTATAAATTTCTTATTTCTCAAAATTTCTTCATCATCTACCTCTGTTTTGTGTGACAACAGTTATTTATAGATGAGAGAGGTTATACATTTTTCTGTTATTTTTTTAATTGTCCAAATACTTCCACAAAAAATAATGCTATTTTTATGTTATTTTCCGAGTTGGTCCAATACCTTCACAAAATATAAATTGACCTGAATAATTGGAAGTTTATGTCATTCATCACACTGAGACATTCTGATTCTAAATGTTGAGTAATTGGAAGCTTCTAAATAAGAAGGATACTTTATTTATGTGTAATTTCTTTTCTTGTCTATTGTATGTAACAAATCTCTTCAACCCATTGGAACCCCTTTGCAGTAGAGAAGCTTCTGTCATCTTGCTTCTCCCACAGCCCTAGCTCATACATAGCATACATAGTGCTGCAGGTGCATTTACATTCTTGCTTCTAGCAGTTCTTTCACATCTCCAAGTTGGCCTGACTCGACTAATCCCCCATTTTGTTTTATTTTAAAACATCAGTTAGAAGCCTTTTGAAACTTACCTGTTTTTAGAAAAGTACCACTCATTCTAAATCATTCTTTCCACTCCAGAACTCACAGAATTATATTTTCAGGTTAAAAAGAATATTACAATAATATTGCCAACTTCTTCCATTTTATAAATTAGAAAACTTGGGCCTGGATGAAGTGAGGCTGCTTGTTCACCATCATGCAGCTCCTTCAGAAGATTTTCTGGTCCACAAACTAACAAGAATAGGGATGACAGAAGCAAATGGGACAGCTGATGGGGCATCAGTGAAGGGAAAGAGTAGAAGATCTAGGAGTCCTGGGGCAGGGCAGAGGAGAACTTCCATCTAAGGGCTGAAGAAGCGGGGTGGCATGGACTTAATGTTTCCTTGTCCTTGACTATAGACCTTCCTCTCACCAACTTGCAAATAACTCCCCTCCAAGAAGAGTTCCATGCTTTTGACCATGACCATCCCCAATTCAGCACTGCTAGGCAATCCATTACTAAATTCTGCAGGGTAAACAACTTTGTTTTCTGCAAAACTCATCTCAAAAGAAATAAACCTATAAATGAGATTGCATTACTTGTGTCTGTTAATTGCAAGTGACTGAAACTCATATTTCAATTGTGCATTAAGCAATGAGGCTCAGATAACCAAAAATGTTACCCGGATTCTTGCTCACCATCCATTTTCTCTGCTTTTCATAGTGATATACCAGCCTCATTATTTCATAGTGATGATGAACTTGGTAAAAACACTCACAGCCTCACTGGCAAAAGGAGAATTGACCCCTACTTTCCCTAGTTCCCCAAGCCCAGTGTGAGTCATGGGCCTATTCTTCCACCAGAAAAAGATAATGCAGGAAAAGAGAATTACCTGGAATCAGCAAGACCTCAGTAGCTGCCATGTCCCTCCTAGATGGGAGCAGGAGAAGACCTTCTTAGTAGACAGGAAGAATGGTGAGGTGCTGAGTAAATAAATTATTAATTGTCCACTACAAGCTTGTGTTTGGGAGGCAGTGATAAAAGTGTTCTACTCAGTAAATATTTCTTTAACCTCAAGGGAATATAATGGTATTTCAGGGCTTTATAACATATAAGTATAGATAAATAGATGTCAGATAACCAGTAACTGGTAAGAAATTTGATATAGGGAACCAAAAATAACAAATGTAAAGTAACCAGATCAGTACTCATAAGAATATCCTATTGATCTCAGCACAGATATGTCATGTTTTAATTAAACTTGTGACATTTGCTTTGAATATCTATAGGATGTTGTCATTTAAATAAATATATATACATAGTTGTATTGAGATTTGTTGTGTTTAATTGCATTTAGATTACTTAGTTGCATTTGACAGAACCTTCCAATATTTTAAATATGGATACACACTCACAAATGTATACATATAAATTATAAATATATAAAATTTATTTTACAAGTATTAAAATCCCAATTCAAAGTAACTTAAACAAAAAAAGAAGCCGATTTGTTTTCATCATAAACAGCAGTAAGTCCTGGAGATAGTTGCAGCTCCATCCTAGAGTGGTTTGAATTTTTCCTGACTGCTTTGGATTCTGTTTGATAAAGAAATGCATTTATCTCCCTCCTTCTCATGACTGGATATTCCTAATTTTTAAAAATCTTTTATTTTGATGAAATTAGTTTTAAGTGGCCAGGCGCGGTGGCTCAAGCCTATAATCTCAGCACTTTGGGAGGCCGAGACGGGCGGATCACGAGGTCAGAAGATCGAGACCATCCTGGCTAACACAGTGAAACCCCGTCTCTACTAAAAAATACAAAAAACTAGCCGGGCGAGGTGGCGGGCGCCTGTAGTCCCAGCTACTTGGGAGGCTGAGGCAGGAGAATGGCGTAGACCCGGGAGGCAGAGCTTGCAGTGAGCTGAGATCCGGCCACTGCACTCCAGCCTGGGCAACAGAGTGAGACTCCGTCTCAAAAAAAAAAAGAATTAAGAAATTAGTTTTAAGTTATAAATTTTTCTGTTAGTTACATTTAACATGCCTTCATATAGTTATTGTTTATATTTTCTGTTCTGGAATTGCCTGTACATACAATTTGCCCATTTCTCTATTTGATGGTGTGACTTTTTCTTACTTTTAGGGAATAACTTTATTTTATCAGAGTTGAACCTTTGCCTGTTATTTTATTGCAAATATATTCTTGCTATGTTTGTTTTATGTTATCTCTTGCAATCCAACCTTTATTTTTATCTGCTCAAATCTATTGTATTTGCCTTTATGATATGTATTACATTATTTATAACCAAAAGTTATCCAAAATATTCTTGTGTGGTTTATTCTGATAAACCATATTTTATTTTTCTAATGAGATCTTTCATTCATCTGGAATTTACTTTTATATTTTATAAGTTGAATATCAAACTCTATTTCCTTCTAAATTGATAGTCAAAACATATTTATCAAATAATATTTATCAAATATTATCAAATAGTCAAAAAAGTATTTATCATCTAAGCCATTCTTTTCTCTACAGAATCGAATAGAATCTCTAGCATATGTTTAATTCTCATGTATACTCAAGCTTATCTTGAGTACACATGCCCTCTGTTCAACTCTGTTGCTCTACTCGCTCATTCCTTTTTTTAATCGGTACATTTGTTGAACAGTTTTAATATCTGGGGTAAGACAAATCCTCTTCTATTACATATCTTTTTCAATGTTTTCTTAGCAATGTTACATATGGTTCTTTAACATGGCATTTGATGTCCATGTTTGTCTCTACAATTCCTCCCTGACCCCCTCACCCCCACCTTTACCCTTCTGCTCTGTATGTTGGGATTCTGACATCTGTGGACTGTTTCACCCTGAATCTCTTGCCTCTTGTTTCCATTTGAGTTTGGCTAATGAGAGGCACTGACAGAAAATTGAAGGGCAGGCAAGGTCTTTGTTCCCTCAGTTCCTTCCCAGCAGGGCTACCAGTCCCTCCCAGCTTCCCTCCTGTAGGCCACAGTTCTCCAGTGATCCTCTCTTGCAGCTATGATTGGAATTCTGGTTGCAACTATCTCTCCTGTCCCCTTTAGGCCTGGGAATGGTAATGTGAGTTCCAAGTGGCTTGACTGTCTCCTGTGGGTCCCTCTTCACCCTATCCAAACCTTTGTAAATCATCCCTTCATTAAACTTTCCTCAGTTACTCCATTTTAATGTGCCATCTGTTTTCTGCCAAGAAGCTAATGATATCTAGGGAACTGTAGAAATGAACTCAGGAGATACCGCTGGGATTATTATAGGAACACATTAGATGTATGTAATAATTTGGGAGGATTTCTATGTTTGTTAGTGCATCTTCCCCTTGAGAGCATGGTCACTTCTCATTTTTTTCTTCAACGAATGTTTTTTAGGCAGTTTTTTAAAAAAATTCATGTTAGTTTATTTTTGGGAAGTTTATGAATAATGTTGCTGTTAAGATTAGAATAATTTTGAAAATTTCCATTCTACCATGTTTCCGTCACTATAAAGTCATTAAGTTATATATTTATTATGTATCCAAGTAATTTACTGTATTCTCTTATCGTTTATAATTGACTTTTTTTCTAACTCGTGATATTCTAGGTTTACAAACAACTCTTGAAAATCATGATAATTTTATTTCTTGTTTTCAAAGGTTGGTACCATTTGCTTTATTCTTTTGTTATGTAGCATGACCTATAAATGCAAAATAAAATTGAGAATAGTTATTTTTAGGAATGATTACACCCTTGTATTTGGTTTTAACATTGGTGACTGCTATTTTATCATTCATTAGGGTTTATTTTCCTTTTTTCTGTAAAACAATTCTTACCATTTTTATTCTCAATTTATTTTGTTTTAAAATAAGTTATTTTAATTCAATTATTTACCGTAGTCTATCACTACTGAGATGTTTTCTCTTTATGATTTAACATTGTATCTTAATTTTGAAACATTTTGGCATCTCTGGAATAAACTCTATTTGGCCGCAGCATATTATTATTATTATTATTACTTTAGAACACTGCTGAATTCTATTTGCTAAAATTATAATCAGGATATTTCACTCTGTATTCACAGGTGACCTAGACTAAATTTTATACAATTATTTCAAGCTTTTATTCTATTTATTTTATATTGAAAAGTGATATGTTTCCTCTCATTTCCATCTTGTTTTATGTTAATTTTTAATATACTGCTTTTTTTCTTATTTTTTTTACTTTTACGGTCTTAATCAAATTGTTGTTGTGTTCTGTTTATTTTGATTTGTATTTAAATTGTCCTCCACCAACAATTTGAAAATAGTAAAATGTGTTTGACTTTCTTATGAAAACCCATACTTCTCGCTATTCTATTGAAAATAATAACACTTTGATCATTCCCCATAATGAGAGAATCTTAACAATATTTTAGTTTCCCACTCCCTTGCACCATTTCTAAATCCTAGATTTTTTCAAATTACTTTAGAAATTTAATTTCATATTATTTTTAAATCTTTCCTTAGAGTATGCCTGTTCTCTTCTTTGTGTGTTTAACACCAACATTATGTTTTGCAATCACTTTATCCTCACCCACATAGGCTCCCCTACATACTTTACTGGATTCACTGCTCACTACCAATTTATTGTACTCTTTATATTCTACTTGTTTTAGATCTCTATTTAAATTTATTATTATTCATGCTGAAGTATATCCTTAAGTAATTTTGAATGGAAAAATAAGTAGAATATTTTGAGTTTCTACATATCCTGGAAATTTATATGAATGATAACCTTTCAGAAAGTAGAATTTTATACCACAGTGCTTTCTCCCTCACAAGTTTATAAACATTATTCCACTAGCTTTGAGTGTGGCATATAAAAAGTCAACATCAACTTGTTTCTTTCCCATTATATGTAAAATTCTCTGACTGTCTGAGAAAACATATTTTTCTCTATCCACAGAGGCCAGAAATTTTGCAAATATATATCTAGTTGTGGATATTTCCATCCCCTCTGCATGGCATTTAGTCAGCCCTTTTGATCTTTTTTTTTTTTTTTTTTCAGATCTAGAAGCTGAAGATTATTGCTTTGATTATTGATTCCATTTCCATCTGCTCCTTTTGCTCCTTCTGGAATGCCGATGATAATTTGCATGTTATTTCTCCAGGGCTGCCCTCGGTGTCTCTTATCTTTTCAGTCATGATTTACATCTCTTAGGATTTCTCCTTTGTGTTGAAATATGGTTTCTCCATTTGATCTTCTGATCACAAACCCAGATTTTCAGAGTATTCATTCCATTTCCACTCTTCCTGGTGCAGCTTCCCCAGGTGGAGACACCTGCTTCAGCTTTCCAGCTGTGTCTCCTTCCTGAAGTTTCTTAGCCTGCTCCTGTTACAAATGAGAGTCTCTGTAGCATACGCTTTCATCCCAGCTCTTCTGCAGTAGTGAATTGTCAAGCAGTGAAAGACACAAGAGTGTCTCCACCAGCAGATGGAAGCTGACAGGGCTGAACGGCATCCTTTATACTGAGGCTTAGCCCAGAGGCTTCTCCAGTGTAGAAAACCATCCTTTCCCAGCTCCGTGGAAAAGGAATAATTCTGGCCTACCTGCTCATTGCCCTCAGACAATTGGTGTCAGCAGCAAAAACATTTATTCTGGGGATGCACATAGCAAGAGGACAGATCTGTTCTTCTGTCTGCATTAGCTAAGGCACTCCACCTGAATTAACTGTGAGTCAGAGGTTCCCACCATGGGCTTTCCAAAGAGTCAGTGCCACATTAAATGACTCAGTCATCTTAGCATTGACAACAGTGGTGCCTTGAACTTGTATCTTCTCATCAGTGAATCTGGCCATATGTAACATTTACTGTCTCACCCAGATTTGTCATTTCTAGAGCAGATTTAGGCTAGTACTTTAGGGACCTAATAGCAGGAAGGTCATAAGGGTATATGATCAGGCCATTTTCACACATTGATGTTAATCTTTATTGTTTGGTGGAGGACTTCTTTCTCACCAAAACGTTATTCATTTTGTACAAAGTTCAAACATTTGAGAAATATACAATGTACTAAATATACAATGTACTAATGGGAACATTGTATATTTAGAATATTCTCATTTCTATAATCCCACATTCCCATTCTACTCCACCCACCCCACTTCCAAATCATCATTAATGATTTGATATGATTTTTCTTAAGGTTATTTTTCTATGCATCTACTATTATAATAAGTATAAAATGTATCATCAAAAGTTTAAATATATGAAATAAAAATGAGTTATCTTTACTTTTATAATAAATTCATATCTAGCTCTGAAACCTCAGCCTACCTAATGCACTGCGATCAATTTCAGGATTAAATATACTGATTTTCTGATGGACTCAAGTTTATGATTCATTCACTTGCTAGCTTATGGTTTATTCACAAGTTTTTCTCTGCCTCCACTGTTTTCTCACTTGTTCTGTGTTCCTATGGGTTTGCGAGCCTGCTGCCCAATAGGGTTGGTAAGAAGGAAGAGATCATTCTTTAGACTAGAGCCATTGTTAGGCAGCAGGACTCTGCAGATCTGTCACTCACATCTGTCCCCATACTTCCTAGAGCTTCGTCAGCTTTCAGCCCAGCTGGTGTTTTCCGCATAAGGCTTCTTTGGAGATTTCCACCACATAGGCTGAAAATCCATGAAATGGACTGTCTGCTCCTCACTGCTGCTATTATTTTCCCATCACACTATGATTCTGCAAATTCTTCGCAGGCCTCCTGGCCCTTCCTCTCTGTTACTTCTATATCCCACTCAGGAACAATTTAACTCTCTCTATTCCTTGTAGAAGCCAAAGGAAATGCTCTCCTATATCCTCTTCTCCTATCTCCACAGCCAAACAGCCATTTGTCCTGTTCTTTCCTACCGTATTGTCCTTGAGTACTTCAACTGGCTTCCCTGAAAGAATTACCTACAGATTTCCTGACTCTTAGATCTTCTCAAACAACAAGGGGAAACCTGGTTTTCTTCTGTCTTCACTCCCATTGTGTGTGTGTGTGTGTGTGTGTTTGTGTGTGTGTGTGTCCATTAGTGGGGTGGAAGGCAGGAAAAAGCAACAAACTTAAACACTCCATTTTATCCCAATTCCCCCTCCTTTTCTGCCAGCATCAGCCACCCTCTTTTCATGCTTTACCAACACATCTTTCCTTTCACTCTAGGAAAGAAGAACAAAACTAATAGTTACCATAACAAATTATGGGCATCAAGGTATTAGTCTATCACAAATTAAAACCTTACATAGCAATAAAACATACCAATACTTCATTGTTGCACTCTCAGATATGCAGAGATTCCTGTATACACAAGCTTTTACTCTCACCCACATTACACAAATATTTCATGGAATATACTACAAAATTATTCATAGTTTATTTGAAATTGAAATGTATCTAGGTATCCCATATTTTATCTGGAATATCTCAGTAGTCCCTTACAAATGCATAGGCTCTTGACCAGCCTACATTCTCAGTCATCTGTCTATTACCCTGTGGGATAAAACAGCCCCAGTGCCAGCCTTTCCTCCCTGTGCTTCATTGTCTTCAGAATTCTAATTTGGTAATTCAGCATTTGGTTGGTTGGTTGGTTTTCAGTACCTTCAAGCAAATTTTCAAAATATATTTTATCTATTACCAACTTGATCTCAGAGAAAGGGTTGACATTGAATTGCCTATCATATGTAGAAAAGATAAGTTCCTTTGTTTATTTCTGAACCTGTTCCATACTGTGATCTACAAGGTATCAAAGGGTTGCTAACCATGTGACCTCAGGAGTTATATTTTTGACTAAAATAATCATCCTGAAACAAAGTAAAATAGCGGGACCTACCCCAGGCACTACGCTGACTGTGAGGGCTTCTCATGAGGGACAGTACCCAAGGACATAGTGTGTATGGCAGCCGAGCTCAGAGGGATAAGTCGCCTCTGGTCTACTTCTAGCTCCTCAATTAAGCACTGAAACTTTGACCTCCAGAAAATCTGTAGAGTTTCCTCTCTCCTCCTCCCACAATGTTTCACTAAAATTGAGAATTTGGGGACTCCTCCAGTTTCTGGTAAAGAATGGATTTTTCCAAAAAGACTGAACTGGTCTAGTCAAACCAAGGCTCCAAGCTGCACTCTACACACACAAGTGGATCCATCCAAAGTCCTACTGATTTATGATATAGAGTTAAGGTGGGCAACCTCCCACTTGATCATATACCCTTCAGGTAATGTTAGACATTCAGCCACAGAAACAAAGGGATTATTATAAAGCCATGTTCAATTCCAAAGTATGCCCTGTAAACTGCTATCTAATGTTGACAGACTGGTAACATTTCAAGGCTATGTTTTAACCACAGTTCCTTTACAATAAGATCGTATTATACATTCTATGATGCAATTTGATTTAATATCTTTGTGAAATCTTATGTACATACATTTAGTCCTATCTTATTCCTTTTAACATATAAAATATTTAATTGCATTAATATGCCATAGTTTTGACATTATGTTAAAATTCAAAATTGACAAAGTTTTTCTTATAGTCTTATAAAATCATCTTACTACATATATTTAATTTGATAGAATAATATAACCGAGAAAAATGGTGTGTTTCTTCTAGTCTCTCAAATTAATATCTGGGCATATTTAAGCATTAGGAGACCAGGGGCAGCTTTATCAGCATTTATCCTGAAATTACATCCTGGTCATAATGCAAGCCTGCACAGGTTACATGGCTCTGGGAGCCAGAAAGTTGTTCATTACTGTTTTCCTTGTCCCTAGTCAGCCTTCTTCACATTCCCTGTGGCAGCTACTCTAAGACGCTATGATCCCTTTTAAGCCTGCTTTCCCAGCTCTTCACACTAAGTCGCAATATTGCCTGTGTTCCACAGGGAAAATAGAAATATTTGAGCAGAATTCTCACCTTACTTTACTGCAACCTCTGACTGACTTAAAACATTCTCATCCTTTTTGCTAGTGTCCTGTCTGGGCAGAAGTACTTGTCTTCTCCATCTGAACTCTATGAGATGGTGAGATGCCACAAGAGAATTCAAATGTGTAGATACCTAGTCAATAAACTACATGTAAAGTTAACATGAGTGCCTGACCTGGAAGGTATGAAATGGAAGAAAACTGCACACTGCGAGGAGAAAGGGGGGAAATATGAACAATATATTAGCAATACTACACCGAACATAACTGGACTTCCTGATATTACAGAGTGAAATAAAGTTACAGAATTCAAGCAGAGATCTCCCTCAGTGCCTAATAATACTTAACATTCTGAGTGACAAGGGTGTGTGATGTTAGCTGTGATTTTACAGAACTGAAACAATAAGAGGACCTCTCAAACAACAGAAAAAGAAAACAAATTTTGTTCTTATTAAGCCTGAAGCACAGATTACTTGTTTCAATATTAAAAACTATTTCTCCTTTTAAATGAGTACATGTATGATGTGAAATGTTTTTTAAAAGACATTGCAGTTATCCAAATAAAGCACACCGAAACATTTTGGAAAATGTAGCCGAACATCACAAGGTTATATACATTTATCAACATACAGATTATATGTTACAGTCTTTAAATATTAAGGGACTGGAATCCACTACTCTTTGTGGATCCTTAGGGAGCCTGTGTGAGAAGTTATCTGGGCTTGGTAGTCAAGAAAAAGTGCTTTGAAGTTAAGCAAACATGGATTCTAATCCCAACTAGACCACTTGTATACGGTATAACCTGCTACGGATTACTTAAATTAATTGTAAGTACTTTTCCAAGTCATGGTTTTCTCGTGCATAAATAGGACTGAGAACACCTACCTCATAGCATTGGTGTTATGAAGATGAAATAAGCTCATATACACCACATAGCTTAGCATATAATTCATTACTACATACTAGCTACTATGATTTGTGTCATTAGAAATAATTATTTAACATCAGTTGCATATACATGGTTTAAGTGTGTTCCAATATTTTTTAAAAGTTTGTTTAAATTTAACCTAGTTTCTGAAATACTAACTAGGCTACTACTTACTTTATTTACTAGATGTAAAATGTATTTAAGTGGGATTAAACTAAAATACACATTTTATTTATGCATTATTTGATGATGAAGATTTATAACTTGATACGTGTATTGTTATACTATACACGTATTGCTATTATACATGAGAAAATATCACAGTATAGAAGCAGAGAACCTGGGAATCCCCAGAGGTTAGCAGCAGAAGATACAAGGAGCTAGAGAGAGAATAGTAGCACCTTAGAATAGCACAAGCTATGATGATGCTCCAGGAACATGCATTTGAAGGCAGTTATGTCTCCTCTAATTTTGTTTTACTTTTTCATGCTTGCCATCCCTGAAAATATTTTTTAAAAAAACTAATAAGGCTTTCTAGATGACTGGTGTTGGTGAGTAGTCAAATATTTAGAAGCCAAGGGTCTTTAATCACATAAGTGCTTTTCTATGAATACTGATGTGACAAAGGTTCATATTTAATTGATTCCAAAGTGACTCTGTGCTAAGCAAAGGTTCAGTAAAGAATTTGAGAGCCTAGTTCCTCCCAATTAAAAAGTATACATCTTCTTCTATGTCAGAGTTGTTACCAGATGTGTCAGAGCAAGTCGCCAGGTCACCAAGACAAGGTGGACAGAAGTAGTAAATATAAGCATGTCTGTATGCATTGGTGCAGCTGTGGGAGGAAAGATGGAGAAGCAGGGACTTTGATTATTTTTAAAATTTGTCTTATAGATCTAAGCAAATTTCCTTTGAAAGGCCCTAAAGTCACAGGTAGTTGACTTCATCAAAATGTTACATTTTCAGAATTAAATACAAGAAAACCAGCGTAATCTAAGTTTACCAATTACTGATACTAGAAATAAATGTTTTGTTGCAGCATAATGAATCCCAACAAGGCCTGTGTAGTCCTCTAATCTTGCTAAAGGGCACATATATATTTCAGATATTCATAAATATTTCCTCTACTATTAGCACTTTTTATTATTGCAAGAGCTAAATGTAAATCTCAGAAGCTCTATTCCATTAATGTGTAAAATTACCATCTTCTCACATCGACCTATCACTGCAATCATTATTCTAACTAGAAGCATGCTAGAATGGTTTGAAAGCCAGAAGAGAGTAATCAGTGATTTAAATCACTTGTCTTATTACCTATTAACAGAAACCACCAAGAGAAGTTGACTTTTAGGAGAATCAGAGCGGCTGGAAAGAAAGATAAGGAGACAGGAACTTGTGGTGAATACCTATTTTCACTGAGCTTTTCTGTGAAGTTTAATGAAAAGAATGTTGTATTCTTTAAAGACATTTTAATTCCATTTTCATAAAGGTGGAGGAGAGTATTTATGATGCCATTTCTTTAACAAATACTGTATTTATGATAAATATTAAATTCAGCCAATGTTGCCAAGTAATCATCCACCTAGATAATGCATTACTATTATGTTTAGCAAAGTCCTTCATATATGAATTTAAATTATCTTAAATCACACAGCTGTTGTATGTTTCACATTTAATTATTGCTTTGATGATTATGGTAAAGAAAGGCTCTCCTCTTATACCTCCCCAGACACATATAAATAAACATAAGCATAAGAATATATATAGGCATATCAGAAGAACACTGATATACTTTAAAAGTTTAGTTTTGCTGTTTACAGATGAGTACAGTAATTTTTTGAAGTGCATTCTTCTAAAAAAGACAATTCTTCAACCCATCCCAAATAGCAACTAAATTTTTGAGGACTAATGACATGAAGAAAACAGTCACTCTGTTTAGTTTTCCTAGATGTTTTAACTAAATGGAAAAAAAAATAAGTAAGTGACGGTTTGGTAAGTTAAAACTTTTAAAAAATTATTTCTTTGTTGAGAAAGATGTTATTATTTTATTCAATATATAGGTTGCATGGACCTAAGATGTGCTGCATAATATTCTCAACATTGCAAAAGATAATAAAGCTCTCAGCTCTAAGGAACCTCATCATTTGTTGAGAAAAATTAAAAATGAAATAATTCAAGAACAACAGAAACCATAATATCAGGCACCAAAATAATTGCAAATGTCTCACAATTTAAAAAGGGAGAGCTTACCATGAAAATTCAGTATGTTAGACGTCTTTACAGAGAAGGCTGGGTTTTAATGATTTCTTAAAAGAGATTTAGGATTAGAAAGAAGAAAAGCTGGCATGCTTTCCTTTCTCAAGATTACTATTTTTGTTGAATATTTTCTATTTTCCCTTCAAATATACATTCACAATATTATATTCTAGTATAAACCAGAAACAATATACTCTTGACATTTGAAAGAGATATACTGGAGAACTTTTTAATCTTCAATTCACAAATGCTGCACTACTATAAAATTATTCCCCATAAAATGAAGTAAAATTGATTAAATATTTCAAGTTGCCCTTTCTGTCCCTTAATAAGATTTACTGTGTAGAAGAAAACTTGGAGAAACACTGCAATTGGGAGTGCTGGATTTTCTTTCTGGCTCAGAAAAGGGGACACATTCATAGAATGACCTCACCAAGATGACAAATGATGGACCTTTGGGTTACTCAACAGTTTAGAAAAATCTCTATCTCCTAAGGGTTTGCACTATAATCGATGGTGAAAAAATTTATGTACACATCTGAATCATGCCTGGAACTTTTCAAAAATGTGGATGCTGCATATGCCCTCTTGCACATTCTGAGGAGGTCTGAGACATTTGCATTTTTTAAAGATTTTTTTTATTGAGACAGTGTCTGGCTCTGTCACCCAGTCTGGAATGCAGTAGTGCAATCACAGCTCACTGAAGCCTTGATCCTACCACCCTAGCTTCCTAAGTAGCTGGGACTACAAGTACACACCACCATGCCTGGCTAATTATTTTAGTTTTTGTAGAGATGAGGTCTCGCTATATGTCTCAGGCTGGACTCCAACTCCTGGGCTTAGCTGATCCTTGTGCCTTGGCCTCCCAAAGTGCTGGGATGACAGGTGTGAGCCACTGCACTCAGCCTTCAAAGTTTTATAAAGGGATTCTGATGTTCATCTACTGGAACCACTTGCTAAAATCACCTACACAGGTTGAGAATTCCTAATCCAAAACCCAGAATCTGAATGCTCCAAAATCTGAATTTGTTTCATGCACAAAATTATTTAAAATATTAATATTAATAAAATTATCCTCAGGCTATGTGCATAAGGTGTATATGAAATGTAAATAAATTTTGTGTTTAGGTTTGGGTCTCATCCCCCAAGATATCTCATTAAGTATATAAAAATATTCCAAAATTTGAAAAAAATCCCAAATGCTTCTGGTCCCAAGAATTTCAGATAAGGGATATTCAACCTGTACTAGAAAAGTGATCTGCCCAAATTGTCGCATTAAATCGTATTAAATATAGGTGTCTCAGAAGTATATGCAAGAGGAAATTCTGATGAGTAATTAACCCCATTCTGACATGTCAGAATTTCCTCTTGTACATACTTCTGAAACACAAACCATCTTAAATATCTGCATTGAAACAGTTACTTGGTTATCAAAATCAGGACAATTAAATATCAAATGCTTACCATAAGAGATGAGTAGGTATAAAATGTCTAGAAACCTCGGAGTTATGAGGTGGTCATGAAACTATTATTTTAGTCTTTGAGAATTGTTTTGTGTATACTCTGAACCAGTGTTGAAGGCCATGTAGTATTTTAGAGAGATAAGACAGCCTTATGTTTACATTTATTCATCATCTGTAATCATATGGTGAATAAGACCAACTCACGGAAGAGGATTTCAAAAGAATTTGGGTGAAATTTTATTTATTTAAGCTAACCTTGTTTAAGGAACCCAATTGTTGCTTCTTATATATTATAGAAGTTCACCTAAGTTAAATGCCCATCTCCTGCCAATCTTAATAATACTCATTTTCCCTCTGTGTTTACCCACAAGAAAGTTACTTTATGAAAATATGCTGCTGATTCTCTGAAAATGAAAATCTGTTTCATTGGAAATATTAGTACAAGAAATTTCTCAGAAGTCTATACATTTTTTCTCAAAAGAAAAAATATGTTTTATTGGAAAGGAATATTAATATTTAAATATGTAAACTCTTTAAATATTAGTGGGTGGAATTAATTGAAATTCAAAAACAAATAACTCAGGAACAATTTTCATTACATTGATGTATTAGTTTGCTATGACTATTGTAACAAATTACCACAAACTTCATGGCTTAAAAGAACACACATTTATTCGCATACAATTCTGAAGATAGAAGTTCAAAATAAGTTTCAGGCCGGGCGCAGTGGCTCACGCCTGTAATCCCAGCACTTTGGGGGGCCAAGGCAGCCGGATCATGAGGTCAGGAGTTCAAGACCAGTCTGACCAATATGATGAAACCCCGTCTCTACTAAAAATACAAAAATTAGCTGGACAAGGTAGTGCATGTCTGTAGTCCCAGCTACTCAGGAGGCTGAGGCAGGAGAATCGCTTGAACCCTGGACATGGAGGTTGCAGTGAGCCGAGATTGCGCCATTGCACTCCAGCCTGGCGACAGAACGAGACTGCATAAAAAGAAAGAAAGAAAAGAGAGAGAAGAAGGAAAGAGAGAGAGAGAGAGAGAGAGAGAGAGAGAGAGAGAAAGAAAGAAAGAAAGAAAGAAAAAGAAAGAAAGAAAGAAAGAAAGAAAGAAAGAAAGAAAGAAAGAAAGAAAGAAGGAAAGAAAGAGAAAAAAGAAAAAAGAAAAGAAAAAGAAGAGAAGAGAAAAGAAAAAGAAGAGAAGAGAAAAGAAAAAAGAAAAGAGAGAAGGAAGGAAGGAGGGAAGGAGGGAAGGAAGGAAGGAGGGGGAGGAGGGAGGGAGGGAGGAGGGAGGGAGGAGGAGGGAAGAAAGAAAGGAGGGAAGGGAAAGAGAAAATCCAGTGTCACTGGGCTGAAATAACAGTGGTGGCAGGGACTGCCGAACTCCCTGGTGGGTCTTAATGGAGATTTGTTTTCTTAAACCTTCTCTAGCTGCTAGAGCTGGCATTCCTGTATTTCTTGGCTCAGCGGCCCTTGGCCCCATCTCAAAGGCCAGCAGCAAAGCATCTTCAAATATCCCTCTTTTCTATAGTCCAAATCTCTCTACGCTCCCTTTATGAGGACTTCTGTGATAGCAAACTTAAAGCCTACCATAATTACCAGGAACAATCCCCTCCCCACATCAATGGGATGTGGGAGTATCTCTCTAATTTAATCACCATCTGCAAAGACCCTTTCATAATGAAGGTAGCATTACTGATCCAAGGATTAAAACCTGGTTTATCATATGTGAGGGCCATTATAGCTGACTAGAGTTTGAAAAAGATTACCTTTATTTATTTAGACAGAATAACAAGTAATAACAGGTAAAGAAATTCAAACAGCAAAGAGGGAAAATTTTGTACTGTACTAAAATATAACGTAAAACCTGTATAATACAGAAAAGGCACCATGTAGGTTTCCAACTAGCCTCTTGAATACATGAGAAAACGAATATGTATTAAAAAAAAAAAAAAAAATTGAAACAAATGAGGAGGAAATGGAAATTTCAGAAAATTATGAGGTGACGTTTTTTGTTGTTTTTTTTTTTGTTTTTTAAAGAAGACAAATTATATCATTGACACCATACCGTAGGAAATATTTTAGAATGCCTAAAGGGTTAAATAATAAGTGGGAATAAAAAAGAAGTGTGTTCGACAAAATTTAGGTGGATGTTTAACTTAGTCACATGTAAGGATATTTAACTTAGTGACACTAAATATAAAGGTAGAGGGAAAAGGCTATAAAGGCAAAGTTTAGTCATTGAGTATACAAAAATTTTAAAAGATGAAGAGAAATACCTAATGTAGATGACGGGTTGAAGCCTGCAGCAAATCATCATGGCACGTATATACCTATGTAACAAACCTGCACATTCTGCACATGTATCCCAGAACTTAAAGTGTAATAAAAATAAATAAATAAAAATTTTTAAAGATTATCGACCAGAAGTGTAAACAAAATGAAAATCAGCAATAAATTTGAAAATCTTTGCAGTAATGTTATAGACAAGTATTTCATAGTCTTAATATAAAATTGACCCTACATATTAATAAAAAAACCAAAATGGGAAAAAAATGCACAAAAATTGCATAGCTAGAAAAGTAAACACAAATGTTTAAAACAAATAAAAATATGATTACTCTTGAGAAATCAAATAAATGCAAGTTATGGTTTTTTAAAATACCATTTCTTGCCTATAAAATTGCATTGTTTTTGAAGAATAAATACTCAGTGCTGCTTGTAGTATGTAAGACAGGTATTCTCAAATGCTACTCACAGGAATTCAAATTGTAATCTTTCCAGAAAGACGAAATTTTTCAACATGTATCAAGTCTTTAAAAGGTATATTCTCTTTAATCCTGTAATTCCACTTCCTATAGTGAATTCTAAAAAAATAATTAAAAGTATAAATTTTTATCTACAAACATGTTCATAGTAATGTTTCTTAAAATAATGTTAAAACATGAAAAGAAGATATACTATAAAACAGAAGTGGTTAAATAAGCCGGTGTGGTCCATATGACCAAATAATATATAAATATTCAATAGTTACGTTATAAATAGACTTTTAATGGGAGTAAAATATATATTGTAAACTACTAGGTTACTATTATTACATAATTTGAAATCAAATACATATCCAAACAGAAACTCACATTGTATACAGTTCTCAGAATTTTACTGCACAAATCTTATGTGGACAAGTGAATTCCATCAATAATAAAATTTAATAACAACTGTAGTATTGGCTCTAAAGAGACAGAGACTAGGAATAGGGGATAACTGACCCACAAGGGAAGTCTCCTTAGATACTTATGAAAGGCCTCTCTGAGATGATGACATTGGGACATCTGAAGGAAGGAAGGAAGAGACCCAGCAAAGAGTCTATTGAACAGCATTCTGGCCAGAGGGGCCTGCCCATTCACAAGCTTTATGGGACAGAAGAGTTTAGCAGATTCAAGGCTTTAAAAAGAGGCCAGTGGGGCTGGAAGGAGTGGGTAAGAGCAGAGAGGCTTGGACATGTTGGCAGAGGTAATAAGCACCCAGATGGCATAGCCATTCACACTACTCTGGTGCTTATATCGGATGTTCATGGTTCCAGTTATTTAATATGCCATATTTGTGGATATCAGTATTTTTCAACTAGATACCAAGATTGATCAATACTTTCAGTCCAATGTTAAAAAAAACTCTCATTTAACTATTACTATTTCCCCATTTTATAAGCTTTGAAAGTACCTTAGCCAAGATCACATTGCTAGCAAGTGGCAGAGTGGAATTTGAACTAGGGTTATGACAACACAGAGCGTGTCCTTTTAACCACTCTTTCATGGTGCTTTTCTAGAATATTAACACATAATTTAAAAATTGTTATTTTGTCATGAAAAAGAACAAATACTTCACAGAGCCATTTACTAATTATGTCATTTTAACTGTGTCTCTCTAGGCCTCACTTATTTTTATCTCTAAGTAGGGTCAGTCACGCACTCTTACTTTACAAGTAACTAACAACATACAGTATATGCAATTGTTCTTTGTAAACTGTATGTGGAGGACAGTTGTTATGCCTCTAAAAGAAAGGAGATTGACTCAGTGTCTGGTCACTGCATGGAGAAGCTCACAGATGAAGCAACATGCATAAAATAATTTTTAAAAATTCAAGAAATAAGTTCACAATAATAACTCTAAAGACTTGCTTCAAATTACAAAGCTCCATTAACTCGATTGTAACATTTCTGTTATTACCACATTATATGGCCATAATGAAGATAATAAATACCTGGCATTTACAGAGTTTCTTTCATCTAAATATTCCCATAGAGCTCAATCAACTTTATGTGCAAATTGATTATGAGCTATATAAAGGTGAGACAGAATAGGAGTATAAATCACACTAACAACAATGCGGTTCACTCTTCTTTCCGCCAGTTTCTTTCAAGTTTACTAATTGATGGATGAATAAGAGCCAAATGTTTTAAAATAATAAAAATGGAAGATAATTCTAACAAGCCTCTTATCAATGGCCCCCATTCTAGCAAAAGAAGCTAGAAAGTAGAATAGTTTGATATTATAGTCATCATTTGTGTTTTAGTAATTAAGACAGGGCTATACTTAGAGAGGTCAGCTTTATAAATCATCCGAATATGAGAGAAAGCACAGAACTTTCTTCCTAGAAGGGCATGGTGATGCTGGTCTATGTATATCTCCTGGCATTTTCCCAAACAATGAGAACTAAATGTCGACGCTTTCATGCTTTCATTGTTTTGTGTTTCAAAAGGCAGAGTCCAATTCTCACCTCATAATCTCAGTAAAATAGTACATGAATTCTAATGTTACTGGAATACTTTTAATTATGCTTGGAACAACCATATATGAATCCACTTTTTTAACAGTAAGTTATATAAAATCTAAATGTAGGTCAAGTATTTCTGATAAAAATTTAGCATCCAAATTGAGATGTGCTGAACGTGAAATAATGCACACAAGATTTCAAAAATTAATAAGAAAAAACGAATGTATCCACACCCTGGGAGGCCCAGGTGGGAGGATCACTTGAGCCCAGGAGTTTGAAACCAGCCTGTGTGACAAAGTGAGACCTTGTCTCTACAAAAAAAAAAAAATAAAATAAAATAAATAAATAAATAAATAAATAAATAAAAGCCAGGCATAGCAGCATGTGCCTGTGCCTATAATGCAAGGTACTTGAAAGGCTGAGATGGGAGGGTCACTTGAATCCAGGAGTTTGAGGCTGTGACAGCTATGATCGTGCCACTGCACTCCAGCCTGGAAGACAGAGCGAGACTCCGTCTCAACAAAAAAAAAAAAA
>NW_016817412.1:286421-306950 GCF_001698545.2 Rhinopithecus bieti | reverse complement strand
AAATAAATAAATAAATAAATAAATAAATAAAAGCCAGGCATAGCAGCATGTGCCTGTGCCTATAATGCAAGGTACTTGAAAGGCTGAGATGGGAGGGTCACTTGAATCCAGGAGTTTGAGGCTGTGACAGCTATGATCGTGCCACTGCACTCCAGCCTGGAAGACAGAGCGAGACTCCGTCTCAACAAAAAAAAAAAAAGAAAAAGAAAAGAAAAGAAAGGAAAATACTATATTAACAGTTTCTATGTTTATATTGAGTACAAGTTGAAATGATAATGTTTTAGACATATTAGGTTAAATAAAATATTTTTAAAGCTGTTTCTCTTTAACTCGTTTTTTAATGTGGCTATTATGATATTTAAAAATTGCATGTGCAGCCCTTATGATATGTGATTTGGACAACTGTTTTGGAGGTTTGAATTTTATTTCCATCTTCCTGCATATCCTCATGATGGCAGGAATCAGATGTCACTCAGAGAACTCAACCCAGCTGAAGAATGCAATATATATTTTCAGTGTTGACTCGAATACTGGGATGCAGTCCTTCTATCCTTGAATCATTGTTCCACTCTCTGGTCCCATCCTTTGGCTTCCAGACCTTTATCCTATCAGTCTCTTCATCCTTTCTTGGCCTCCATCAATGTCTTCAGCTGCCCACACTCGCCTTTTACAATCCTAGCTCTTTGCTCCTGAGTCCTATTAACCCACTCATAGACAATCCACTGAACTCCTTGTAGAAGCTGTTGAAACCCTTTTCCAGGTCTTCTCAAGTCCCCTGGCCCTTACCCACACACCAACAGATTGAGAGAAATTCAAGGCCAATGGGTTTCTTAGCTCCCTTCCTCAAAGTCTTCCTCAACCTCAAAGACTTCCTAAATCATTCCTTGACCACATCTTTCTCTTTCCATTTTTTTCTTCATTCCAGATCCAATGACGTGCTCTTTACCCATGTATCTCCTTCCTCATTCTAAGAGGCTAGGCTTAATCAACCATCCCTCCTCAGCCTCTCATTACTTCAACTTCTTCCCATCTGTTGATGACCTTTTAACCCCTTCAGATGGGTAGGCCCTGACCCTACTCCTGGACAGAGCAGGGAGAGTGGCCTAAGAAATAGGCCTCTTAGGCTTCTCTGAGTCCAGGTCTTTTATCCAGGCTACCAGGAGAATCACACGTCCCCATTCTACAATTCAAGGTTTCCCCCAATCAGTAATACTGGCTAGTAAGACACCTTATTTCACAATTACATGACTTCTAATTGAATACTGATTTCATCCCAAAACAGATAGTAAGGTAACAAGCTTGTAGTACCAAGAAAAATCTTAGAATACAAGCTTATATTTGTGTGTTTTTGCAAAGCTCCACAAGCCTCCCTCCTTTGTTCTGTTTTTTCTCTCTCCGGGTTCCTGTCCAGGACATCCTTCCAGGTTTCTACGCTGGAACCAGATCAGACCCACACTTCCTGCCATTATCATGTCATTATAATACCAGGAGTGGCTGGTGCCCAGGCTCGCTTGCTTAGCCCCTCTTCAGTCCTTCGTTGGAGATAACCTTATTGCTAGTTGGTTTCCCTCCAAGTGTGTGCACACCACATGTAACCAAAACTGCTGTGATCAAAACTACTTAGAGCCAGATATTCTTTTCCAGCAGTCATCTGATGTCCACTGATGTTAAATTGACCTATTTTCCGTTCTTCTTATCCTTTGGGTCTGTTTTTTGTTCGTTTGTTTGTTTGTTTTTGGTTTCTGTTTTTTGTTTTTTTTACCAGAGATCTACTACTTTCATTTGTTTATATCTATGTGTTTCTCCAGCATGATGATAACTAATTTTATGTGTCATTAATTCTCTGTGATGCTCCCTTCATTCCTTCTCCACCTACACACGCATTCTAGGCATATTCCCAGAACTCGCCCTCTGACCTATTTCCTTCTTAAGCTCCTGTCTTTTATTAACCCATCAACCTCATGTAATCTGAGTTCCTTCCTCATTTCTCTAGGGAAATTGCTTTTCTATATTATTAATATCTAGCCAATTAGCAAATTCAAGACTTCTTCACATTCTTCATCTACTCATTCTGTCTTCTCCTCATAACTCATTCTCTTAGCTTTCTTGATAGGAAATATTCCTGATTTCATAACTGGGCTTAGCCAGCACCTATTCTTCAGCCAGACTTTCTGTAAATATACCTCAGGGTTCTAGGCTTTCTCTTTGCCTTCTACTCTCTATAACTTAATTATTATTGCTCTGTAATAATTATTACCAAATATGCTCCCCATTTCTGATTCAGTCCATGCATCTTTAACTACATGTGGAACATCATTCCATCAATAACCTATAGGCACTTGAAAATTAACGTATACACCACTGAACACACCATGTTCTACTAGTTCTTCCTCTTTACTCCCAAACTTCCTCTGTTATATTCTGTATCTCAGTAAATAGAATTACCCTCCCACCTCTATTTTCAGGCTCAAAACTTTGGAGACATCCTTAAATACTTTATCTTTCTATTAAAGTATTTTCTTTCCCTTCTCTATCCAAGCATAAAATCCTATCAATTGATTCTTGAGGTATCTCTTATTCTCAGTCCTTCAATCTGGTCTCGTTGACATTGTCCTAGGTCCAGCCATCATTAAAGCTTATCAGGGGCATTCTAAGAATTTCCTGAGTCCTCTCTCCTCTTTCACCCTGTCACCAATGTTAGCTCTAAACCTAAGCCCTATCATCTTATATATCATTCCCCTTCCCAAAACATTCAATAGGCCCCAACGACACATAAACTGAACATGCTTAATGAATTAGATGCAGCAAATTTTCCACGTTGCCTCTCACTATGCCATCCCTGTTGGAGCTGGTGCTGTGGTCACATATGCATGCATTGCAAACATTTCCTACAATTTCCTGACTGTGCCTTTCCCATCATGTTCCCTGAGCCTTCAATAGTCTGACCTCATTTCCCACTATTGAATTTCTACAGTCTTTAAGCAATGCTTCCTCTATCAGGTCTGCTAGGGATTCCTTCATACAAAGCTAACCTCTCGATTCTCTTTTCTCTGTTGCACGTTCTACCTCAACTCTAATTCTCACAATAGGCTGTAATGTTTCTTCTCTTTGTGACAGTCTCCAGTGAATTGTGAGTTCCTAGAAGCAGAAGCCATATTTCATTCAACTTCATATCCCTGGCAGTGCTCCTCCAGAGTACTTCCTCTAAGTAGTTAGATACACAGTAGAGGTTTACTCAGTTGTTAAGAAACTAGATCGCAGCAAAAGACAATCTTTCTTTAGAACTTATATGATTCTAAGATGAGCTCTAGTATTTGCCATGCTGGTGAGGGTGGTGGATTAATATCCTTCTTTAAAGCTAAACAAACACTCAGAAGCCCTGAGTGTGGCATAGCTTTTGAAGATTAGAATCACTTTACATTGAGAAAGCTTAGCTTTTCCTATATTCTTTCCCCTTCTCTTTTGTCATTTTAAGTAAAAAAAAAAAAAATGGAATTGCATAAAATCTCCAAAGTCACATTAAAAGTAAAATATGTATACTTCCTATGACTGAACTCACAGGGACTGTCCTTCAGAAAATATTAATATCTTGGGTTCCTTTATATTTTGTCCTTTTACATACTATTCAACCAATATAGACTAAGGATATGATATGACCCTAAAATTATGTACAGCATTTTGGTGATTTAAAAAAATGCAAGATACAGACCCAGGGGAAAGTTAGTAAAGAATTTCCCATGGAACGGAGCCTTGGAAAAGGCTGAGGCCATGAACAGATAGATGGATAGATGGAGAAAATGGAAAGGGCTTTCCTAGATGGAAGAATAAAAAAGAAACAATGGGCAAAGGCAAACAAACAATTATAACATGTGTGTTATTAAAGGGTGGAGACAATCAGGTAGTCAGACTGATCAGAATAGATGGTTTATCCTAAGACAATAATAATATATTAGTCACTAACCTCCAGTGAAATCAGATGAAGGAGTGCAATATATAAAACAAACAGAATTGGAGCTACTACCATAAAGAAAGGAGGAAAGTGAGAGATTGTGACTACCATAAAGAGAGGAGGGAAGTGAGAGATTGTAACTGCTTGTTGAGTGACCTCTGACAACTCTCTCCTCACAGTCCCAGACCCTCCCTCAAGCTCCTCTCAGTGTAACTGGAAAATCACCAGCCAAGTGAAAAACAGAAAATAAGATCAAATTGGTACAATGGGGGCCAAATTATGGGGAGCCTTGTTACCTGATCTTAGGACTCTTAATTCAGTTCTCTTTCTCACACTGCACATGTTGGAGCTTTATAATTTGTATGCTGAATAAATCCCTCTTTCTGTCCACATGGCTTGTTCCATGCTCTGTACACATCTAGTACCCCTCAAAATTTAAAAAATTTTTAAATGAATGGATAAATGAATGGCTGAGTGAATGCCAGCCTCCACTGAAGTAAACAATATGTTTTCCCAAAGTCTTTGTCAATAGTTTTCTGCAATCTAGTTTATCCCCACCCACTGCCAGCAGGAAATTAAGCTTTGGACATGAATGCACAAGCCTTACCAGAAGACTCCACTGTGACTCCACCTATATCACAGCTTAAAGATGCACAACCAAGAGTTTTATATGATGATTCCCGAAAGGGAAAATAATCCCAAAGCACAGTTATTTCCCAATGCCTTAATAATTCAGAAACTTCTTAAAGGTACAGGGCTGTATGTTAGCTACTTGACAGATCTCAGACGAAATGCAGATCCTTTATTAAGAAAGATATTTGTTCATTTAAATAAATAAATTAAAAAAAAAGAAACAGTGAGAAATACACTTCCGGCACAATGTGGTCCCAGGTCTAGCAAAACTTTCAGCACATACAAATAACCTCAGTGTGTGGAATAGACATCTGGGAATGGGCTTTAAAGGATGACAATGGGCTGTTTTCTATTACGTTCTTGTAACCTGTTGGGCCACAGACACATATGCTTGTGTTCTTTCAACCTGGAAATAATACAAGAGAGGCATCATGATTAAGAAAGAATTAATGGATCCAGGGATCGGGCCAATAAAAACTATAGGTTTTGCATTTCATCCAAATAGAAAATTTTGAAAACCTCCTAGATTTATAAGGAAAGAAAAGCAGTAGTTTGATTAAAAAAAAAAAAAAAAAAATAGGCCAGGCACGGTGGCTCATGCCTGTAATCCCAGCACTTTGGGAGGCCAAGGTAGGCAGATCACAAGGTCAAGAGATCGAGACCATTCTGGCCAACATGGTGAAACCCCATCTCTACTAAACCTACAAAAATTAGCTGGGCATGGTGGCGTGCACCTGTAGTCCCAGCTACTTGGGAGGCTGAGGCATGAGAATCACTTGAACCTGGGAGGCAGAGGTTGCAGTGAGCCGAGATCATGCCACGCCACTCCAGCCTGGTGACAGAGCGAGACTCCATCTCAAAATAAATAAATAAATAAATATTTTTAAAAGACTGCCATCACTTTTAGGATACCTCAATCTTCCCCTAAGTAACTATTACCTCTCTATTGGTCTCTTATGTATGAGAACAAAAGAAAAGCCATGCGACTATAATTATGGTTTTAAAATTCCTTCTTTTCTCTTTTACTTTGTATCTACTTAGATTTTCTCACTATATAGCTTATAATCCCCTATATTTTTATTTCTAATCAATCTCATTCTCAGCTAGGACAAAACATTTATTCAACAATGTTTTATGAGGCATCTACTTGGTGCCAGGCAAGATGTTAGTTGTTGAGGATACACTAATTTTAAATTTCATTGAATTTTAAATGAATAATTAAAAAACAAACAAACATGCAGAATCCTTACTTCTTTTCAAATTCAGAGTCTAGGATGGGAGACAAACATCCATCAAATAATCATAAAAAAAATATAATGTCACAATTTTCACACAAGATATATGGCATCATGTAAGAATAATAGGGGAATCCACCTCTTTGGTGAATTCACAGGAGTCTCCCTTAAAATGTAACATTTGTGCTTAGAGAGAAAGGATGTATAGAAATAAACTGGATAAGAGAGTGGAGTGGAGCAGGGCATAACAAGGATGAAAATCATAACCAGCAGAAAAGATGCTACTCTCAAGGCTGTCACTAGGACCAGCAGGTTAGTACAGAGATGGCAGGAGAGTGGCATGGTTCAGGAAAAGACTGAAGAAGTTAGTAGCAGACAGCCATGCCATGCAGCACGTTGTAGGTCATGACATGAATTTTGGTTTTATCTTAAGCACAATGTGAATCTTGTGGTAAGTTTCCAGAAATCAGGGATGAAGTTCCATAATCGGATTTGCTTTTTGAAAAAGTTGCTTTGGTTGCATTATTTAGGGGCAGGAGAGCTTTGCGGTAATTCAGAGATAATAATAATTTGGACTAGAGTTGAAGTTATGAAGATAGAAAGTAGGTGAAATATAAATACATACAGAAGGAAAATCCGCAGAACACTGACAATAGGAATTGAGGGAGAGAAAAGTATCAAGGAGAGACACTCTGCTTTATAAAAGTAAATGGATTTCAGTAATGAGATAACACTACACACCTATTAGAATGGCTAAAATCCAAAGCTCTGGCACCACATGCTGACAAGAATGTGTAGCAGAAGGAACTCACATTCATTACTGATGGAAATGCAAAATGGTACAACCACTTTGGAAGACAGGTTGGCAGTTTCTGACAAAGCTAAGCATAATCTTAACATATGATCCAGGATTACACTCGCAGTTATTTTTCTAAATGAGCTGAAGAATATGTTCACACAGAAACCTATACACTAATGTTTATAACAGCTTTTATTCATAATTGCGAAAATGTGGAAGCAACTAAGATGTCCTTCAGTAAGTGAATGGGTAAACAGATTGTAGCACATTCATACAATTGAATATTATTTAGCAATAAAAAGGAATGATCTATCAAGGAACAAAAAGCCATGAAGGAAACATTAATGCATATTGCTAAGTGAAAGAAGCCAATCTGAAAAGGCTGCATGCTCTACGATTTCAATTATGTGACATTTTAGAAGAGGCAAATCTATGGATACAGTAAAAAAATTAAAAAAAAATAAAAAAATAAGTGATTGCCATGGTTCAGGGTTTGGGGAAGGGATGGAGGGATAAGTAAGTGGACCATGGGGGATTTTTAGGGGAGTGAAGCTATTCTGAATGATAATATAAGGTGAATATATGACATTGTACGTTTGGCCAAACCAGTAGAACTATACAGTACCATGAATAAATCCTAATGTAAACTCTAGACTCTGGTTAATAATAATGTATCAATGTTGGTTTATAAAAATAACAAATGTACCACATCAGTGCAAAATAATGTTAACTAAGTACAGAAGGAGAGGGTATACATGGAAACTCTCTGTATTTTCTCCTCAACTTTTCTCTAAAACTAAAATTTCTCTAAGAAATGGTCTATTCAATAAAAGAAAAAACTTCAAATATAGTTTTTTTTTTTATTTTAAAGATGACAGATGGCAATAATGTTTCCTTAAGTAAGAATGATTGGAAAAAAGCCAACTTGGGAGAACATCATATTTGTTTCAGATTCGTTGAGTGTAGGGTACCTTAAAATATCTAAAGGATATGTGAAAAAGCAGTTGAACTTCAGGTGTAGAGTTCAGAAAAAAACATATAAGCTAAAGATATAAATAATTATTTGCAAATGGATGGTTGATGCTAAAAACAGTGATGGAATCTCCCAGGTGGGATTACATTGAAGCGCTACATGCCTCAGCCTCCATGCCATGCTTTTGGAACTGACTATTAATAACATAAGGGACAAGAAAGGAAATAAAGAATGGCTGTATTTTGTATTGGGCTTGTTAATGTTTTTGCTTTGTTTGAGTTTGTAAAAAGCATGTGTTGGAGAAATTTTGGAAGTAAGGCTCTCAGAAAACTGGCCAAGAAATAAAAAGGGAAAGATGAGCCCGGGGACCAGAAAAAAGCCTCTCTCAGCTAAAGCAAAAGTCACAGAGGAGAAAATGCCCGTGGTGAAAACCAGTTAAAGAACTAGTTGTCGGTCGGGCACGGTGGTTCACGCCTGTAATCCCAGCACTTTGGAAGGCCAAGGTGGGCGGATCACGAGGTCAGGAGCTCGAGACCAGCAGCCTGGCCAACATAGTGAAACCTTGTCTCTACTAAAAATACAAAAAAATAAGCCAGGTGTGGTGGCAGGCACCTGTAGTCCCAGCTACTTGGGAGGCTGAGGCAGGAGAATCTCTTGAACCCGGGAGGCAGAGGTTGCAGTGAGCCAAGATTGCGCCGCTGCATTCCAGCCTGAGAGACAGAGTGAGATTCCTTCTCAATAAAAAAAAAAAAAAAAAGAACTAGTTGTCATCTCTTCTGGTAGAATTAACTAGGATGTTAGCGGTTGATTAAAAACCAGGGTGGGCACACAGAGACTACTATATTATCTGTGGATCCTTGGCATGAATATAAGGTGAATTGAGAGTTTCATAAACCAGTGGGGGATTAAAGCCAGTGATAGTAGAAAGGGGGGTGAGAGGGTTAGCTGGGACAGATTTCAGTAGTTATTCCCGTGCTAATCCTTATTACATCTCTAAAGGATAGCCCTGAAATAGTTGTACTATATGCCCCCTCGAAAAGATATTCAGCTTGGCTTTTGAAGGAAACAGAACTTAGTGCATATAAAGAAACCTTAGGAAATTTGGGAGAATGGGTAGTGTGGAAACAGGAACAGGTTGTACCTCACAGTTTTACATACTCATTTAGGAGGGCTTACGTAATCATTTCAGGGTAGGATGACTAGGGCTAAAGTCTCTCATTTCCAGGAATTCTCAAGAATCTAGATGCAGCCTATAGAACTTACGTCCCATATCTACCTTTTCTTCAATGTGAATAAAACGTTTTGATATGGCTCTTGGGAAGAGTGACTGCCTAGTATTCCATGCATTTCTATAAATACTGTTGTAGAGATTAGGACACTCCAGGAATAACCCATAAAACAAAAAATTATATGCACATATTTATTGAGTCAGTGACCTCTGTTAATAGCAGACTGGATAATTTAAACCAACATTCCTCCTTGGAATAGTTAAAACTACTAGACATTCGAAAACTAACGAAATAGTGAAGAACTGTCAGAACTCGATATGGAGGAGTGTAGATACATAGAAAGGTGAGCCCGACTTTTCAAGCTCCTTTTCCTTGGCAACACCTATCAATTTCAGAGAGGATGGCCAAGAAAGTGAGGAGTGTTTTGGGTCATCTTCTGGGGCTAAGTGGATAGAAATTGGAAGTCATAACCTACTAATAGAGGCCCTGGTCTCTCCCTTTTCCCTTGGGTTGAGAGCGTAATAGGTTTACAATTACAAATAAGGGTGAACTCCAAGGAGGAAGTACATAGGTCTTCATAGGTACTAAAAAGCTCAGGTTCAAATATGTTTTATCTCTAAAATTGGAATTAAAGTGTTCGTAAATTGCCAGTGCCCTTAGGTACCTGGCAGAAGCAAATTATAAGTCCTTCTCTGAAAGAAGATAGCATTATCTAGGCCATACATTGTTTCGATACATAATTTTGCAAATATAATGCCTCACATACAATCATAAACAACAGGGCATGTAAGGATGAGGAGATAAGACTGTATGAACAGAAACAATAGAAGCAGTAGACAACAGAAACAGACCCCTGAGGCTAATATATTCAAATTGTCAACACAGACTTAAAAAAATAACTATACTTACTGTGTTTGAGCAATAAAAAATTGATTAAAAATTTTAGCATAAAAGTAAAATCTACTGACATAACACCAAGTGCAAATTCTAGAACTGAAAAATAAAGTAACCAAAAATAAGAAATCAGTGGGTTTAAGAGCAGATTAGACATGCCTAAGGGGATAGTGGCAAAATAGAAGATAGATCTAAAAAAATGCCTCAAAGGAAATATAAAGACAGCTGACCACTGAAAAAATAAAAGGAAGGAAAAAAAAAAAAAAACAGACACATAGAAAATAGTCATTAAGTCTAATATACACAGATTTGGAGTGGCAGAGGAAAGCAGGGGATGAGATGGAAGCAACAGTGAAGAGGTAACTGCTGAAAAATCTTCAAAACTAATGAGAAACATTAAGCCACAGATTCTAGAAACCCTGAGAACTTCAAGCAAGATAAAATAATAAAATAAAGCAAAACAAAACAAAACTACACATAGGCACCTTATATTAAAACTACTAATACTAAAACAAAGCTAAAGAACTTAAAAACAGGTTAAAAAAGAGAGATTATCTTTTAAGGATCAACCATTACAGTAACCTCTGACTCCTCAACAAAAATTGTAAAATTCAGAAGACCTGGGATATCTTCAAAATACTGAGGGAAAAGCTCAGATAATGTAAAATTATATTCCAAGTGGAAAATATCATTTAAAAATTAAGGTAACCATAGATAGTTCTTCAGAAAACCAAATATGATAACATTTATTATCATCAGACCCACATTAAAGAAAATAGTAAAGGGTACTTTTTAGTGAAGGGTACGTTAAAGTAAATAGTGAAAGATAATGATCTTAGATGAGGAATCTTCAATAAAGAAAGGAAAAGAAAGCACTGAAATTCAGGAAAATATAAACTGATACTGATTGAGTACATCAATATTAGTAATGTCTTGAAATTAAAATATACATTAAAATGAAATACAATACAAAAATGGCATATAGGTTGGAAGGGGAGAGAATTAAAGTGTTCTAAGTAGACTGCATTGTCAATAGTTATTTACAGACAAGAGTATATGTCCTTACATATACAAGAGTATATATCCATACATATACTCTTGTCTGTAGATTCATATGCAAGAGTGTATATACATACATATACTCTTGTCTGTAGATAACTATTGAGAAGATAGTATGAGTGTACATCCTCTAAACACACTGAAGAAAAATAATAGAATGATACAAACAGATAAAAAAAGGAGAGAAAAAGAAATGCAGTCATGTACTACATAACAACGTTTCAGTCAATGATGGACCACGTGTATATACAACAGTGGTCCCAGAAGATTATAATGGAGTTGAAAAATTCCTATTTCTTTCTGACATTGTAGCCATCATAATGGTAATGTAACATTATACTGCAACACATTAGTCATGTGTTTCTGGTGATGCTAGTTTAAACACATTTACTCCACTGCCAGTCATATAAAAGTTTAGCGTATACAATTATATATAATACATAGTACTCGATAGTCATAAGTGACGGTGTTACTGGTGTACGTATTCACTGTACTATTCTTTTTATTGTGATTTTACAGTATAATCCTTGTACTTACACCAAAAAACAAAAACAAAAAAAGGCTAACTGCGTAACAGCCTTAGGCAGGTCCTTCAGGAGGTATTCCAAAGAAGGCATTGTTACCAGAGGAGATGACAGCTCCATACTTGCTACTGCCCCTGAAGACCTCCCAGTGGGACAAGGTGCAGAGGTGGAAGACAGTAATATTGATGATCCTGACCATGTGTAGGCCTAGACTAGTATATGTGGTATCTTCATTTTTGACAAAAAAGTTCAAAAGCAAAAAATAAATTTAAAGATTTAAAATAGAAAAAAGCATATAGAAGAAGGATATAAGGAAAGAGAATAATTTGGTACAGCTCTACAATGTATTTGTGTTTTAAGCTAAGTGTTATTAAAAGAGTCAAAAGTTTCTAAAATTTAAAAAATTATAAATTTAAAAAGTTACAGTATAATTAAAGAAAATATGTTTTATAAATTTCATGTAGCCTAAGTATACAGTGTTCATAAAGTCTATATTAGCATAGAGTAATATCCTAGGACTTCACATTCACTCACCACTCACTCACAGACACACACAGAGCAGGCTTGAAAACCCCATTCATGGTAGGCACCCTATATGGTGTACCTTTTTGTGTGTGTGTGTGTGTGTATTTTATACCATACTTTTACTGCACCTTTTCTATGTTTAGATACACAAATACCACTGGTGCTAAAATTGCCTGCGGTACAGTAACATGCTGTACAGGTTTGTAGCATACAAGCAATAGGCTATACGATATAATCTAGGTGTGTAGTAGGTTATACTACCTAGGTTTGTGTAAGTACACGCTATGATGCTGGCACAATGATGAAATGGCCAAACTTCTTAGAATATATTCCCATTGTTAAGTGATGCATGACTGCATAGAACAGCAAGATTGCAAATTTAAACCACAATATATCAGTAATTAAAGCAAATGAACTAAATATTCCAATTCAAAGACATATGTTGTCAGACTGCATTTTAAAATAATTTTATATGTCGTACATAAGACAATAAGGATATAGTAAACTTGAAAAGCAAAGAAGATCATGACCAAGAGAAAGCTTGTGTCATTACATTAATATCAAAATAAAATTTAAGAGAAAAATCATTACTAGAGAGAAAGAAGTATACACCATAAAGACAAAATATTTACCACAAAGATATCAAATTTATAAATTTTCCCCATCTAATAAAATAGCTTTGGCCGGGGGCGGTAGCTTATGACTATAATCCCAGCACTTCGGGAGGCTGAGGCGGGTGGATCACCTGAAGTCAGGAGTTCAAGACCAGCCTGGCCAACATGGTGAAACCCCGTCTCTACTAAAAATACAAAAATCATCCAGGCATGGTGGTGGGCACCTATAATCTCAGCTACTGGGGAGGCTGAGGCAGGAGAATCGCTGGAACCCGGGAGGCAGAGGTTGCAGTGAGCTGAGATCGCACTGTTGCACTCCAACCTGAGCGACAAGAGTGAAACTCTGTCTCAAAAAAGAAAAAAAGCTTCAATTCTTCAATGCAAAATCTCTATAGGACTAAAAGAAGAAATAATTCTGCATATTGGAGGAATTTTAACACATCACTCTCAGTAATTGATAGAACAAGCTGACAAAATTCAGTAAAATATAGAATATTTGAATAACATAATTAATTAATTTGATCAATTAACTTATACTGTTTAGAACAACTTTTCCAAAACTGTAGACTATTTTTTAAAATACATAGGACATTTGTAAAAATTAACAATATTCTGGGTAATTAACAAGCATTGACACATTTTAAATAATTGAAATCACAGTCTATGGTCTCTGGCAACAATTGCATTTAATTGGAAGTTAATAACTATGTAATCACAGCTACTCGGGAGGCTGAGGCAGGAGAATAGCATGAAGCCTAGGAGGTAGAGGCTGCAGTCAGCCATGATCATGCCACTGCATACCAACTTGGGTGACACAGCCAGACTCAAAAAAGAAGGAGAAGAAATTAATAACAAAAGATAGCTTGAAAAATCATATTTTGAAACTAAGAAATACTGTTCCAAAATAAGTCACATGTCAATGTAAAACATTGCCATTTAAATCAGAAAAAAATATTTTAAACTAAATTATTGCTATGGTCTGAATGTTTGTGTCCTCCTCAGAATTCATGTTGAAATTCTAACTTGAAGGTGATGATATTAAAAGGTGTGGCTTTTTGGGACGTGAGTAGGTCACAAGGGTAGAGCTCTTGTGAATAGGATTAGTGTCCTTATAAAAGAGACCCCAGAGAGCTGTCTTGCCCCTTCCACCAGGTGAGAACACAGCTAGAGGCTCTATAAATCACAAAGCAGACCTCAGCAAATACCAAATCTGATGGGTTGTTTACAGATACACAGTGGAATCTTGTTCAACCATAAAAAAGAATGAAATTTTATCATTCGAAGAAACATTGATGAAATAGAGGACATTATGTTAAGTGTTTTTAAATCAATCACGGAAAGACAAACATCACATGTTCTCGCTCATGTGTGGATGATTTTAAAAAATTGAACTCAAAGAGAGAGAGTAGAATGATGGTTAACAGATTCTGGGAAGGGTAGTGGGGCATGGGGAATAAAGAGGAGTTGGTTAATGGGTACAAAAATACAGTTAGATAGAAGGAATAAGATCTAGTGTTTGGTAGCACAATAGAGTGGCTATAGTTAACAATAATTTATTGTATATTTCAAAATAACTAAAAGAATGGAATTGGAAAGAGTTCCTAACACAAAGAAATAATAAATACTTGAGGTGATGTCCTGATTTGGTCATTACACATTATATACTTGTATCAAAATATCACATGTACCCATAAATATGCACAACGATTTTGCATCCATAAAAATTAAAAGTATTTTTTTAGTCTGGATGCAGTGGCACAGGCCTGTAATCCCAGCACCTTGGGAGGCCGAGGTGAGTTGATCACCTGAGGTCAGGAGTTCTAGAACAGCCTGGCCAACATGGTAAAACCCCGTCTCCACTAAAAATACAAAACAAAAAAAAAAATTAGCAAGGCATGGTGGTGCATTCCTGTAATCCCAACCACTCAGGGGACTGAGGCTGGAGAATCAATCGAAACCAGGAGCCGCAGGTTGCAGTGAGCTGGGATCGCACCATTGCACTCCAGCCAGGGCGACAAGAATGAAACTCAGTCTCAAAAAAAAATGTGTTTTTTTAAAAAGGCATTGTTGGCAACACAGATTATGCATATACATGCCAATGAGAGTGAGTGAACGTGACTCACAGAGAAAAAGTAATTAAAAGTAATGAGAATAAAATAAACAAAACTGCATAAAAGCAATTATTCAGGACTTTTAAAGAAGCAAAAGGAAAAAGGAGGAAAAGGCGAAAGAAGGAAGAGAGACAGAAGGAACATGAAAACAAAATGAATTTTGATTCATCCCTTAAGGTCGTATTCATGACTTTCAATCTTTTCTCTCCCTCATGTGGTTTAAGGATGCTCACCTAAGGCCTAAAGATTTTTCAGCCAAACTTGGAGGAGTAAGATAGGATCTAAGGGAAGAACTCAGTGGGCTGGGTTTGGGGATGACTCATTTCCAATAGAGTAGCTCTGCTTTTATCTGTCTAAATGTATTGGGCTTCTCTATAAGATTAGATTTGAAGGGACTGGTTTTTTTAAAAGCGTTAATTTTGTAAATAAGGAAAGTAAGTCTGAAAGGATGGAGTGACTAACTCAAGGTTATAGAGACACTGAGCAGAGTCATCTGGCTAAACCAGGTCTTTTGGGTCTTCAACATATGCTTTTTCCACTACAACAGAGATGACGCAAATCATCATGTTCTCTAGGGGTATGAAAGTAGTCCTAAAACAAAGCAAACAAGCCAACAAAGGAAAGAAAATATGCCTGTGTTATTTGCCGTGACCTGTGCCTATTTTAGTACGTTACACTTTTTGTCAGGAAGATCTCTAACTTCACCTCCCCAGTCTACGAAGACTGCTGGTGCTCTCTGAACTTGATCCCTTAACTCCCTTACCCTGTTGACTTTCCTGACACACAATTAGCCAGCACTGAACTGTTACCTACCAGACCTCTATGACTAGAAAAGAGAAAAAAATATATCCTCGTCTCTAGACTTTCAGAAAGTTCATCCACAGGATTAATACCATTAATTGTTAAAAACATTCAGAGGTATTTACAATTTAAAAGGTAAAAACATTTCTGTGAACTAAATAATTTGTGGAAAATGTGACTTTTGTAAAATAGTAACTATATTGCTTTCTGGTAGCAAATACTTTGCTTAAAAACACTGTCATATGGTGGTCCAAAGGGACTGGCATTATATATGTTTCATTGCAGTTGAAAAGGAAGGTTAATGGGGCTGATATTTTGACCCCCAAATGCTAATGACTAAGGAGAGTGTATTGCCTAAGGCACAACTAGATAGCAAAATAAAATCAAACTCATAGAAATCAATAATTCAACAGTTGTTGACAAATTCCGTCACCTTTTTTTTTTTGGCAGATATGTGTTTGTGATTTTCATTTTAAGATTTATCAGTCATTGGCATGGCTTATGCCTATAATTCCAGTACTTTGGGAGGCCAAGGTAGAGGAACACTTGAAGCCAAGAGTTCGAGATCAGCCTGGGCAACATAGCGAGACCCCCTGTCTCTACAAAAATAAAAACATTAACCAAGCACAGTAGCAAGTCCCTGTAGTCCCAGCTACTCAGGAGGTGAAGGTGGGAGAGTTCCTTGAGCCCAGTAGTTTGAGGTGACAGTGACCTATGATTGTGCCCTGCACTCCTCTGGTGCATATTGCCTATCATCACTAATTTCACTGATAAACCCTACAGGGAACCTAAACAGCCTCTCATCTCACTATTTGATGGCATAAAAAGGCCTCTGCATGACACCTAGAGCTTTAGCCTGCCCTTTCTGAACCAGATGGGCTTGCAGAGAGACTGAAAGGAAAGGGGCTCTGTCTCTGGGTGGACAGAGTGACACCATGTCTCCAAAAAACAAATAATAATAATAAGATTTATCAATACAGTTATAGTACAATGACACTGGATGGTTAATTCTAAGTAAAAGCAGTAAAACTGCAAAACCATTTTAAAAGCTTCTTTTCAAGAATGTCATATCTGAAGATGAGTTTATAAATGCAACAGCTCATCTGCACCATCAGGTACTTAAAGCATTAGTTACACAAACTCGATAGACCCTTACTGACATTGGGGCTCAGTAATTGACACGCTAAGCTCATAAACCAGTAGCTAGTGCAAAATTTTAGGGGAAATCAAGAAACTCTCAGTAATCCAGAGAAATAAAGCAATGTAAAGATTAATAGCAAAACTAAAAGACCAAGCTCTTTAATTCAGTAATTTTGGCGCTGTGTACATAGGTTGTAAGTGCATAGGCTTTGGGACAGTTTTTTCTCCCTCCTGTTATTTAAAAGCCTCTATTCACTTACTTGTGGAATTCTGGAAGATGGTTATAGTTACCAGAATTCACTATTCTATATCAGTGGAATGTTGTATTAATTCAATAGTATCCTCCTCAGACTCCTCCAAATCCATAAAGTTATCTAAATATAAGTGTATCTTCAAACCTCATCCATGTACATGTACACAAACATTTCTGGAGTCCCCTGCCTGGTTCAGCAAACATTTACTGAGTGCTTCATAGTCATCAAGTGCTGTAGGATTTGAGTATTCAAAAATTGAAGGGAAAAAATCCCTATGTCGTTTACACTATTTTTAAACACTCATTTCTCAATTACTTGTGGAACTGAAGGGTAAAATTCTGTCTTACGGTTAAATCCCAGGTGAACCGATGATGGAACAGCTAATAGCACAGGAACAAAGAGACCTTTCACAGTAACGTAGGATTGGACCACATTTAAGTCTTCTGTCTCAACGGAATAGGAATGAGAGCAGGTGCAAATGTGGGGCGAATGTCTGGAAGGATAATGATGCAGCACAGTGTCTGGGTATTCTCTAATCCATCAGGAATAAAATTGACTAGATTAGAGCTTTCCTAGGGAGGAGGGGTCAGGGAACAAAGCCCTTTTCCTTTTTGTCTCTAGGCAGGTCTATCCGGTTCAGAAAGGGCAGACTAAAGCTCTAGGTGTCAGATGTAGGCCTTTTTATGCCATCAAATAGTGAGACGAGAGGCTCTTTATTCTCCCTATAGGGTATCAGTGGAATTGGTGATGAGAGGCAACATGCATCAATGAAAACTCATTATGACTCATCCCTTTGCAATTATCTAAGGGTCTCCCTCTGTGATAAAGAAATCATCAAAGAAATAGAACTTAACTGATTTAAAATGGTTTTTATAAGTCATAAAGAATTGAAGGTTCCATAAAGTTGAATCACATCAAAAGTGAGTCATTTGCCTGCATCATTGACAAGCTTTTTTTCCTGCCAATGAAGTCAGAGAACCACATTTATTTGGTTCTAAAATGGTAGCTTCAAACTCTACTACTTTCCTAATCACAGGCAGAACATCAATAATCACCACCTGAATTTGTAGTAGACCCAACTACTATATTGACACCTGCAACCAAGGTTCAACTAATGTTCTGTATATTGTAAAAAGCTGTGCAGTTGTTACCTTAATTTAGAAATAACCTGGTAAAATGGAAAAGCATGACTTAGGGATCTAGGAAAAATTGTTCTCTTATTTTGGGGTTTGTTTTTTCCTCCTATGGCACTTCCCATCTTCTTGCCTACTTTCCTGCCCATCATCTTTTCTCCTAAAGAATCAGGAAATCTACAAGAACGCAATTTACTGTATCCCAAGGCCCCTCTGGGGATGATGTCCCCCATTACCCAGACGGTGCCTCTTTGATCTTTAGCTATTATTTTATATTTTCCTATCCATCAATTACCAACTTCCCTTGAGGGTCTCACATGGCTATTTTTTTTTTCACCTAATTGTTATTTATAAGAGCAACAAAATACACAATCTTTCTAAGTAGACATGAAGCGTTTACCTAGAAAGACCATATTCTGGGCTGTAAAACAAATCTTAACAAACTTATAAGGATTCAAGTCATACCAACACTTTCTCTGACCATAATTTTAAAAACTAAAAATCAATAACAGGATGATATCAGGAAAATTTCAAATTAGGAAACTGACAATTTCTTATTATTTTTAATTAACAAATAAAAATTGTATATATTTATGGGTGCAGTGTGATGTTTAGATTTATGTAAGCATTGTGGGATGATTAAATCAAGCTAATTAACATATCCCTCACATCACATAGTTATTTTTTGTGGTGAGAATATTTAAAATTTACTCTTAGCAAGTTTGAAATACATAATACATTATTATTAACTGTAGTCACCATGCTGTGCAATAGATCTCAAAAACTTATTTCTCCAGCTAGCTGAAGCTTTGTACCCTTTGACCAACATCTTCCCGTCCCCCACCCCATCCCCAACCTCTGGTAACTATGATTGTACTATCTCTTTTTGTGAGTTCTACTTTTTAAAATTCCACATATAAGTGAGATCATGTAGTATTTGTCTTTCTTTGCCTGGCTTATTTCACTTAGCAAAATATCCTCCAGTTTCACCCATGTTGCTGCAAATGACAAGATTTCCTTCTATTTTGAGGTTGAGCACTATTTTATTGTATATATATACCATATTTTCTTTATCCATTCATATATAGATGGACATTGAAGTTGATTCCATATCTTGGCTATTGTAAATAGTCCTGCAGTGAACAGTGCAATGAACAGCTGCAAGAGTGCATATACCTCTTCAACATACTGATTTCACATCTATTTTAGAATATTCCCTCAATCCTTCAATTTACTATGATTCCTCAATTTTTACAGTCAATCAAGATTCCGTCAAGGACCTACTGTGTGCACTACAGTGATGAAAACCCATCAGGAAGCTGCATCTCACAGTTCTAAGTCCTCCCATGGATTTGTGTGTGTTTGGCCCACACTATGTTTTATAAAAAAAACTCAAATAAGTTGCCAATATTTTTTTAAGTTAGAAGATTAAATAAAAATATAAATTTCTATCTTTCAGAGAAATTGGACAATGTGGCAATATTAGGACTGTAATCCATATGACAACATTGCCTGGGGCTGAGTAGGGCCTGCTGGTTTTAGAGGTGCAGGCTACTCAATTTGCCATAATCAGTCCTAATACATTTTACTCATATTATTGCTGGACAGCTTTTAGGCACGGAGTTTATATCTCTTATGGTTGGTGAATCAGTGGCACTGTTTGTCAGAGTGCAAAATGGCACTTGGACCTAATACATTTATAATCTCTAAACTACTGGTAGAAAGTCATCACCATCATCACTATCATCATCATCAACATTTTTTGACATTCACAACTCATGATAAGTGTTTATTGAGTGCTTACTGTATGCTAAGCACTGTCTTAAATATTTTTTATAGATTAACTTATTTAATTCTCACACAATTCTGAGAGAAGTACTAATATAACTCATATCTTAAAGGTAAGAAAGCTATGGCACAGAGAGGTTAAGTGGTTTGTCTGGTCATACGGCTCATAAGTGGTATTGTCGGGGGAAAAAAGTGAGATAATTGCAAAGCTGCTCTGAAAAAATTAAGTGCCATACAAATCTAAAATCTATTGTCATTGTTATCACTGGTGTGATAACATACCCATTTCAACAATTTATCTGGAAGGTAGGCACAATTCTTATTACCAAAAAAAAATTAAAATACAGACTTACAGATCTATGCTCATTATTAAATTTTCTTCCTACACAATGAATAAAGGAATGTATACAAATAGAAAAATGCATGAGACATATGCAGAAAGGAATAACTTGGGAAGGAAGTAAAAGTGTAGCTCTGATAATAGATTAGGTTAAGGTAGATTGTTAATTTAGCCTTAAAACTTAAAATTATCACATTAATTATAATTTTAATTTACCTAGTTTTCATTTTCAAATAGTGCTGGACATTTTATAAAACCTGACAATATGCTTTCCTTGCTACTCTGATGCAGATATAATGTTTGAGGCTAAACTAACACCAATACATCCAGTCCTTACACTTATCTCAATGACTTTCCCTAAATCTTTTCACTCCTGCAGTAGCTTAAGGCCATTTTCAACAAGAAAGTAAAAAAGGCAATTGTAGGCTTTCTTCAGATAAAACCTCCTCCTTCCCCATTTGCATTCCTTGGATATGAACTTTATTGGATGTCCCAAAAGCCGAAGAGTAAAAGCAGAGTCTGGAAGAT
>NW_016817412.1:266421-281421 GCF_001698545.2 Rhinopithecus bieti | reverse complement strand
GGTTTTCCACTTTTTCAGTAAGTGAATTTTATTTTGTGAAATCACCTCTTGAAGACAGCTTTCTGAATCATCAGACATTGGCCTCACACGGTTCATCATTCAACACTTTCTAAGTTAGTAGTAGAGACTGCAAGAAACTCACTTGGTAGGAAGGGAAATTACATGGAGGAGTGGAGTGTGCCAGTCAATTTGTCAGGTGCTTTCTCATTAAGGACTTCAGAGATAAGGGTCAGTCTTTGGGAACAGATTCTAAACACACACTTCCTTATTAAATGGTTTTACAAAAAGCCAAATTCCAAACCATTTGGAGCTTTGAAGATAAGGATACACACATTGCCAAGTTCCTATCAACTGAGCTGCCATTGTTATTAATTATTGTAATAATGACTCACACACAAGAGGCATTACCTGACACGCATTGACTCAGTGCATTTTCAATTACAAATGGAGAAACCACAATAATAACAGCTGTGGGGGAAATGTAGCAGTCCCTTTCCATCAAATGGCTTCTGTTATGAATAATCAAAATTTTTGTATTTAATTTAGTCCAATTGATATGGTTTCATTTTTTTCTTTAACTGAAAATGACTGTCCGACATTGATAACATTCATTAGATCAATAGTTTGCAAATACCTCTGAAGAGAACCAAAGGGACTGCAAAGATGTAAAAATCAGGTCCTCATTCTTAAGGTGTTTAATAACCAATAGGTGAGCTAGGTAACACATACCACAATACGAAGTCATATACGGCTAATGTGAGCAGTACAGAGTGACCTAATGGGTCAGAGAAGGAAAAGGTCCCTTTCATCTGGGGAAATCAAGGCAAGCCCATGAATTCTTTTTGGATGGTTAGAACTTCAGGATAGATGATTGGAACTGCAAGAGTAGAACACGTTCAAGTGAGGAGAATAACTCGAGCTGAAGGACCTTCATGCATATTTAACAGGTGGTGAGTAGACCAGTTTGCCTGGAAGATAAGTTTGTTTAAATGAGTGAGAGATAAAAATAGAAATGTAATTTTGGAATATGTAAGGTAAAAAGACCAGAAATAGGGTAATGGTTTTAAAATAAAAAAAGGGAATGTATCACAATAGCAAAGACATGGAATCAACCTAGGTCCCCATCAGTGATGGATTGGATAAAGAAAATGTAGTACTTATAAGCCATGAAATGCTACACAGCCATGAAAAGGATGAAATCACATTCTTTGCAGCAACATAGATGCAGCTGGAGGCCATTATTCTAAGTGAATTAATACATGAACAGAAAATCCAATACCACATGTTCTCACTTACACATCGGAGCTAATCACTGGGTACTCATAGATACAAAGATGACAAAAATAGAAACTGGTGACTACTAAAGCAGGGAAGGAAGAGAGAGGGCAAGGGTTAAAAAACTACTGGGTACTATGATCAGTACCTGTGTGATGGGATCATTAATACCCTAAACCTCAACTTCCTACAATATATCCAGGTAACAAATTTGCACGTGCACTCCCTCAAGATAAAATAAAAAAAATTTTTAAAAAGAGAATGTGATTTAAACTCTGTCTTAACTTATACCAAGGATAATTCCCAAACTTGTCATATATCCCCACATAGATTTAAAAACCAAAGTGTTCACAGTCATTCCACAATTCTGTAAATACTTCCATCTTGATATTTTTTATTTGTCTTTGTGTTGATATTGTTGATATTATCGCAATCACTTTCTAGCCATTTTATGTCCCAGATTTAGGTTATCCTTATGTTCATACTCTTCTTTTTTTTTTTTTTTTTTTTTTTTTTTTGAGACGGAGTCTTGCTCTGTCGCCCAGGACCGAGTGCAGTGGCACAATCTCGGCTCACTGCAAGCTCTGCCTCCTGGGTTCCCGCCATTCTCCTGCCTGCCTCAGCCTCACAAGTAGCTGGGACTACAGGCACCCGCCACCATGCCTGGCTAATTTTTTTGTATTTTTAGTAGAGACAGGGTTTCACGGTGTTTGCCGGGATGGTCTTGATCTCCTGATCTCGTGATCCGCCTGCCTTGGCCTCCCAAAGTGCTGGGATTACAGGCATGAGCCACTGCACCCGGCTCTTCTTTTTTTAAAAAATGTATTTTTTAAGTAAGCTTTTTATTTTAGGGTAGTTTTAGATTTACAGAAAAGTTGCAAAGATATTACAGAGACTTGCTATGTGCCCAGCATCCACTTTCCTCTGTTGTTAAGATCTTGTATTATATGGTGTGTTTTTCACAACTAATGTCATAACCAACACCAATACATTGTCACTAAGTAAAGTCCATGCAGTATTCATATTTATTTAGTCTTTATCTAATGTCATGTTTGCCATTCCAGGATCCTATTTGGCATACCACATTATATTTAATTTTCAAATTTATTTAGAGCATGACAGTTTCTCAGGCTTTCTTTGGTTTTGGTGTCTCTAAGGAAGAGTGGTCAGATATTTCGTAGAATGTTCCTCAATTTGGGTTTGTTGGATGTTTTTGTTATGATTGGAGTGGAGATGTGGGTTTTGGGGAGAAAGATACAGAGGTAAAGTATCGTTTTTATCACATCATGTCAAGGGCACCTACTATCAATGTGACATCAATGTTGATGTTAAGCTTGATCACATGGTTGAGATAGTGTTTCTCAGGTTTCTGCACTGCAAAGAAACTATTTTTCCACATTTTTCATACTGTACTCTTTGGAAGACAGTCACTATGTTTATCCCATATTTAAGGGGTGGGAGAATTATGCTTCACCTTCTTGAGAGTCAAGTATCTACATAAACTATTTGAAATTCTACACATAAGATTTGTTTATTGCCTCTCATTTATTTGTTTATTTAATCATATATTTATATCAGTATGAACTCATAGGTATTTATTTTATACCTTGATTACAATCTAATACTATCTTGTTAATTTTGTTGCTCAAATTGTTCCACCTTTAGCCATCGAGAGCTCTTTCTTGGTTTCTGGATCCTTTGACATATCTCCATCAGATTTTCTCTTTAGTGTTTCTTTATTTTCTGTTACTATAATATAGTCTAAGCCTATTTTGTATATTCCCTGCCCCTGCTCTAGAGTTAGCCACTCCTCCAAGGAGGCCTGGTTTCCTTACATAGAGAATGGCATTTGAAACCAAGGTCTGGTCTCTGGATGTGCTCATTGCAACTGCAGTGTCATTGCTTCTAGGCCCTCTCAGTAAATGGAGCTCAGAAATATATGTATATGCACTAACTCATATATACATAAGTATCTATTATTATTTCTATATTTAGTTATTTGTATCTATATTGAACTAAATATGAGTTCATATTGATGTATCCATCTGTAATCCAGTACTAAAAGATTTATTCTTGTCTTCCCCGTTTGCTTACTTGTAACTTCCTATTACAACAGTAAGCAACCTTCTCCTGCCAGCCAGACATACGTTACGTATTTGTTCAATCCTAGTATACATGCATAACGGTTTCAGAATTGTTCATCTGTACTGCCATGAGAATCAACTTTATCAACTAGACTGCAATATGTATATATAGTTCCTTTTGTCTCTACTCAGTCTCCACTCATTTCCAAAGTTATTTAGGTCAGCACCTTTTCTTTTAATTAATAAATTTTACTTTTAGAGAAGCTTTACGTTTGCAGAAAAATCGAGCAGAAATTACAGAGAACCACCATATGCCTCTTTTCCTGCCTGCTCACTGTTTTCACGTTATTTCCTATTATTAACATCTTTCCTTAATATGATGCAATTGATTAAAAAATTGATACATTATTATTAACTAGAGTCCGTTGTTTACATAAGGGTTCATTCTTTGTGTTATGCAGTTTTATGAGTTTTGACAAATGTATAATTTCATATATCCATCATTACAGTATGATATGTAATAGTTTCACTACTACTAAAACCCCCTGTGTTTTATCAAGCCAATCTTACTCATTCCCCAAAACTCTGGCAATGAATGAACTATTTAATGTCTAAAGTTTTGTCTTTTCTAGAATATCATAAAAAAATGAAATCATAGAGCATATGGTCTTTTTCAAGCTGGTTTCTATCACTTAACACTATGCATTTAAGGTTCTTCATGTCTCTTCGAGGCTTGATGACTCATTTATTTTTATTACTAAATAATATTCCATTGTATGGATGGACTATACTTTATCTACTTCCCTATTGAAGGACACCTTAGCTGCTTACAGTTTTGGTGATTATTAACATAGTTACTACAAACATCCCTGCATATAAATTTTCAAGTCAATTGTGTAAAAATCTAGGAGCATATATGGTATGACTTTAATTTTGGCAGAAACTACCAACCTGTCTTCCCAAGCAGTGGTGCTATTTTCCACCGGCAATGACTGAGACTTTCTGTTGTTTGGTATCTTCAGCAGTAATTGATATTGTCAGATTTTTGGATTTTAGCATTCTAATGTATGTGTAATATGTTTCATTGCTGTTTTAATTTGCAGTTCCTTCATGGCAAATTATGTTGGGTATCTTTTTTCATGTGCTTATTTTTCATTTGTATAATTTCTTCGGTGAGGTGCCTATTCGATCTTTGCCCATTATTCATTGGATTGTTTGCTCTTTTTGTTTAATTTTAATATTTTTTGTATATTCTAGATATATATATTCTGAATATTCTGGATATTTATCAGGTATGTGATTTCCAAATATTTTCTCCCAGTCTATGGCTTATGTTTTTCATTCTCTTAATAGTGTGTCTTGCAGAGACATTTGTTTTAAAACGTTGAATTTAATGAGTAATTTAACACTTAAGAATTCAGCATTATTTTGTACTGGTCTAATGTAAATTTACTCTGTTGACATCTTTCAATTATTCATGTTTTTGTCATCTGTTCAGATGGAATTAGTCTCCCAACAATATCTTTAGCCCACCTTGGTTCAAAATTAAGAGAACTAGGGAGCACCCATCATCATGGAAGACCACAGCATCCTGTGCTTCCCCAGTAATGTCACCATTCCTTTCCTCATAGTACTCATTTGGGAGAATATCAAAGGGGAAAGTTTGTTTTTCTGAGAGTTGTCTCCAGCTACAGTTCCATCAAAGAAAAACAAGAAGCCAGTGAAGTGAAAAGAAAATAGATTCCATACCATTTAAAACGATTGCACTAATTTTATGTAGCGGTAAACACCAATTTATTCAGCAGTAGATTTCAATTATGTTTCTAATTTGCAAATGTTGCCCTCCAGTAGATCTCAAATTAGAAGGCTAAGCACTAAGGAATGGCAAGGCAATGACATTGCAATTAGAGAGTCTTCTAAAATATTCAATTAACTATTTGGGAAGGTAGTAAATGGTTCATATTATTTATCAATAAAAGGCATATATGACATTTGATTTATATGGGATTCATAACAATGTTTCTTTGACTGGTTTTCATTTTCTGTTTTGAAGTTATCTAGTTATATCTGAATCTCCCCTGGGATCGTTGAGATTTGAATAAGTTTGAAGATTGCCATGGAAAATAATTATTTGGCTACTCTAAAACAAGAACTCGTCTAATTCTTATTATAAAGGGATTTGTTGTGTGCAACCGAGCACCAGAAATGAGAAAGCCGTTTTCTTCATATTCCCAACATTGTGACAAGATACCCAAAATAGATCCTTATCTAATCCTTTTTAATTTTTTTTTTTCAGATTCCCCATCATGTTTTGTAGCCTCTCTGATCCAAAAGAAATGTGAGAGTCAGGCAGAACAGTATTTACAGTCACAGTTTAGCTTAAACAATTTGGGAACTTCTCTCTGAGGCTTAGTTTCTACAACTAAAAAGGAAATAGGAAAAATGCATGCCTTATAACGCTATTGTGAAGGCTAATTGAAATAATGAAGATGAAATCTGCACAGCCACCAGGGTAATGTTAGCTTCCCCTTCTTGCATGTTGAATTTTCTTTCCTTTGGAATATACTCACCATAAGCTTTCATAGTCCACATAGGATGCCAGAGTCATGAACTTAGTGTTCTATTTCATTTCTTTTTTAAAAAATACCAAACCTCACACACATACGTGGTCCAGCTGCCCTCTTGTCACACTTTCCATGTGCCTACCCTTCATGCGGGAGCTTCCACCCCAAGGGCCCCTCTCCATGGCCTCCACTGCAAGCAAGTTCTGAATGAAGGTCATTACACATTCCAGCATACTTTGAATACATTTGCATATTTGTTTCCATGAAGGTAAGAGTTGTGTCCTATATGCCTCAGACTAACTAACATCTTCACAATAGGTTCTCAGAAAGTGTTTAGGAATTAATGAAAGGTAGGAAAAGAGGAAGGGAGAGAGGGAAGGAAAGAAGGAAGGAAGGAAGGAAGGAAGGGAAGGAAGGAAGGGAAGGGAAGAAGAAGGAGGGAAGGAAGGAAGCCGAGCAAGGAAGGAAGGCCTTGTAGTTTTGAGACAGATGTGAGAGCCTTTTTCTCCCTTTTGCAAGCCACCCACCTAGAGCAATAAAGCCAAACTTTATTTAGATAAGTGCGAACTTAATAAGAAACCTGCAGCACATTAGCGTAAAGGAAGTTCTGTTTAGCTTCCTCTACTAAGCCTAAATGACTCCTTGTGGTTTGTCTTGTTATCACTCTTAATATTTATGGTGAGATCTGGGCAAAACGTCGAAGGCTTTGAATTCTCTGAGCCCTCAAATTTCTTCTTGCACTGCTCTAATAATATAAAACTCTCCAGATTTCTTTTCACCCTGCAAATGGTCTCAAGCATCATTTATGCATGTGGCTGCTATGAAACAACGCAAGCTTCACTCCACTTGGGCAAGTTTGTTTTGCCAGATATTTAACTTTAATGAAGTCTATTGAATAAAACTTAAATGCCAGAGAAAGATTTTAAAAATTGCAGATGAGATTCGGGAGGATGTTGGAAAATTCCCCCCTTGACACAGAAAATTTTCCCCAAGCCAGCACTAAAGCTCAGTAGATTTAGGGAGTGGTGGATTCGATAGGATCCCCAAACTGATCTTTATCAGAAAGTACCACTGAGAACTTGGAAGTGCTCTTCAGAACAAAGGTGGCCAAAGCTGGAGCTGCTTGGGTCCAGGCATCACATGCCAAGGGTCACTTGGTTTCACATTAGGAGTTTCTTAGACCTAGAGCTACTCCACCAAAATAACAAGCCTCCCGGAACACCCAGCCTGCTGTGTACTCCCTGGCCCTGCCCTCTCCCCTTTTCTGATCTTAGTTCCCTTGAACTCTATCATCTGGTTCCCAATCTCCCTTTCAGTGTATGAAAGGAATCTGTCTTGGAAAAGTCCATCTAAACAAGGAAAACAAAATTTAAACTTTCTGGACTGCAAATTATTCATTCACAAACTATTTATTGAGACTAGCGTGGTGGCTCACGCCTGTAATCCCAGCACTTTGGGAGGCCAAGGCAGGCAGATCACCTGAGGTCAGGAGTTCAAGACCAGCCTGGCCAAAATGGCAAAACCCCATCTCTACTTAAAAAAAAAAAAAAAAAAAAATTAGCCAGCCATGGTGGCACATATCTGTAATCCTCGCTACTCAGGAAGCTGAGGCAGGAGAATCGCTTGAACTTGGTAGGCAGAGGTTGCAATGAGCTGAAATCGCACCATTGCACTCCAGCCTGCATGACAGAGCGAGACTCCAAGCATTTTCTGTTTCCAGTGTATTAGGATTTATGTGGGGCAACAAAAAAAGGGTTTCCTCTTTTCTCCATCTTTTGTCAAATGTTTGCTTTGTTTAAAGCTAGTACAATGCCATTTTAGTTAAATCACATTTGCTTTTATATAATATAACTGTCATGTCAAAACTTTTGTATTATTGTGGAAGTTAGTAAATACAAAATTGTATTTTCAGAATAAAATGACATAAAAGTCATTTTATTTTATCTTTTGACTTTCCCTAAGTAGGGATCTTCCAGCAAAGCACTGCATTTCATTTTTTTTCTTTTAATTTTCTCAAAGTCATTTGCCTATCTCTCCCTTCCCTGTATACAAGCACAGACACCTGCCAAAGACAACCAATGAGTCCCTGGCCAGAGTCAGAGGCAACCCAGTCATGAACATTCCCGCTGAAAACCTAGTACTTCAGAGACATGCTTTTCTCCTGCTCTCTCTAGAGGTAGTGAAAAATCTGAAGATGACACACATTTTGAGGTCCCAGAAATGGAAACGCTTTGGGTCATTTAATCATCACATGCACATAAGATATTGTGTGGATTCTTTTAATTGAACTTCTTCGTAGAACATTATACTGAATGTTTGCAAATGGGAATGAACCCAAAGCTGTTTACTGGGGCATAATTTTCACCCAGTACTGATGGACTCACACCAAGTGCAAGTACAAAACACCGACTTGGTACTCTATGCTAAAGGTCTTCTTTAACGTGAGGGTTATATATTATAGATTGCAATACATCTATGGGTGTTTGATGTGTAAACATAAAGAAGTACTGAAAACAACCTTTCAGTCTGTCAGCCAAAAAAATTCTCAAAAGTTTAGTTCACTGGGATCTTTATTAGATTGGCGAGCAGTGTCTAAAATAAACGTTTCCTTTGTCAATTTTTCAGTGAATTTGTCAAAAGCAAATAGATTTTCAGTGAGTTTTATTCTGTGTGTAAACACAGTGCTATTTATTCATGAGAGAAAACTACTTCATGAAAACCAAATTACTACTGTGCCAACCAATTTTGTCAAAGCTCTCTTAAGGTCTATAAAATTTTTTGCAATGCATTTTGGTTCTAGAAAGATGATGGCAATTCTTTCCTCTAGATGATGTGGAAGTAATAGGCTATGATCTATACGACTACAAGGAAACATAAAGCACAGTTTGACCCTTCCTGGCCACCTCTAGTTTGAATCAATATTGCAACTATTATATAAACAAACATAATCAAATCATTTGGAGTGTTAAGACCCAGAGGATTGCAAAAGGCTCTGAAGGGGGTATAAGGGCGCTTTTGATACTTTCAGATTGACTGGGAAGCTGTCTCACCTTAATGATGCTAACTCAAACTGAAACCACTCCAAAAGGAGAGAAATGAGATATTAAGAAGCAGAAGACCTTTGAATCTATTTACACCTCTGGGCAAAACCAGCAGTGAGGCTGTGAGGAGTTGTGAAGGCTATTCTCTAAAAGGAGTCTTGTGTCACCTGCACCTGACTGAAAACAGAGAGAGCCACAGGAAAGTTTTCACAACATTGGCCTCCTATTTTTCAGGCAAACTCTGCCTCCAAACAAACAAAAATTTATTTTGCTGTGTTTTGTTCCATTTTTCAAGAATGCAATCATCTTATCATCTTTCTGTATTATTGTCTCCAGTAATTAGATCCAGTGTCTTGGGCCTGTCAAAAGCACTGTACTAGTTAGCCATCAAGTCACTTTAATTAAATTCAATAAATAAAGCTGTAAACATTGTTTATGGTTTATTAAAAGTGCAATTGATTGCATACTGAAATATTCAGAAACCTCCAAATAAATCAACCAGTTAGAAAATTCAATATTTTCAGACAGGGTAAATTTATCCTATAAGTACATGCAAAAGTAAAAACCAACCCCCTGTAGTCTTATATGTTCAACTTTATGGAATAAGTCAAAGACTTAGAGGGAAATTTAGAGACGTTCTTTATTCATGAAAGACTAACTTATTCCAGCTTAAATTGTCCACATCTTTAGTCTTGAAAGTTTCCCAAATGATTCAAATATCCTTTTAACCTATCCCCATGTCTCATAAAACCAAGACATTCTTCTTAGTTAACTTAAATCCTTTCTCATACAATTATCTCTAACCTTTGGAATGAAGGGAAATTGAGCCAGTAAGAACCATAAAGAAAATGCTGTGTATCTATCTTGTCCTCTGTTTGTCCTCTATGTGTGCAGTATCCAGCTCTTTTGGCTCTACACAGACAGGACTCTTGCTAAGGTCACCACTTACCTGAGTACATGCCCCCAAAATAGACATTTGTTGGTTGATAGAACTAAAGTAAGATCTAAGTTCCCAATATCTAATGATACCTTAAATCAGTCTAATTGATCTGTTGACGTTATCTTAGTATCTTTAACTGCCTTTCTGGAAAAGATAGTTGAGGTCGAAACCCAAGAGGCTGAGTACTGCCAGCCTCTTTTGAATTCTCCTCTTATTTGATCTTATTGCAGAATTTAACACAAATCGCCCTCCCACTTTACCAGGCTTTCCCAATCACTCCTCATATGGTTCTCTAATTGTTTCTTCTTACTTCCTTTTGCCTTTCTGTCCTCTATCCTTGGTAAACTCAGGTAATTCAATTCTCTTTTTTCTACATTCCTTTGGTGATCTCATCACTTCCAATGGCTTCATCAACCAGTTGACATTAACTCTTAGATTAATCACATAGGCTTTAGCTTTCCTCCTAAACTCGATACAATCTCCTACTGCTTACCAGAAGTACTAAGAGCCTACCAGGCATCACACCTGATAAGTTTATTTCTTTCCAAACCTGCTGTCTTTATTGGTGACATCACTTTCCATACAATGGAAAGCCCAAACCAAGGACCTCAGAGTCATCTTCATCACCCCTTATTTCTTTACCTTCTAATTATTTGGTAACCAGAATACAGCTATTATGTTACTAAAATGTCTCTCAGTATATCTGCTCTTCTCTTTCCACTGCCACTGACTTGGTCCTCAGAGTTTCTTATCTGATCTACTCTTATCTGGGCAGGTTACCTCATCATCATTCTTAAACCTATCCACTCTCCTTCTGCCATTTATGCCTCAGAGATCTTTTAAAAGTATAAATCCACCTTGCAAAACAAAAACAGAACCGACAAAATTTCTTTGATGGCTCACTTTTGCCTACAGCTACAGATTCAACTAGCCTGTGGCGAGCACATTACACCCACTAGATACTGTAGTAGTTATCACAGCATGCATTATGTCTAAAGAGCATCACACTGAAGATTAGGAAAGTAGGTTCTCATCCCACATATGGGTCCATACATTTCCTCTCCAGTCCTAAGTTTTACCATTGTAAATGAAAGGATTGTATTAAATGATTTCTATGGGTCTTTCAACCTCAGATAACATTTTCAGAAAGGCAGTTAAATATAGTAAGATAATGTCAACAGATCAATTAGACTGCTTTGGGAAATCATTACAGATATTGGGAACTTAATTCTTACTTTAGTTCTATCAACCAACATGTGTCTATTTTGGGGGCAATCTGTTTTGTACAGGCAAGCAGGGGATGTAGAAGCATGAATCAGTTCTAAGCACCTAGGAACTTCTGATCTAGTTGTGGAAAACAAAACAAAACAAAACAGATTGTGTTACTAACCAGGATATAAAACACTCATAGTCTATACTGCTTAAATCAATGACTGAATCAATCCATAAATAAAGAGAACAAATAAATCTTCCGTGCAGAAGCATCCCAAATCCTCTCTGTACATACTTGCCCTCAAGGAGATAGAGCATAACTCCCCAACCATTAAATATGGACTACACATCATGACTTTCCTCCAAAACGTACAAAGTGACAAGATGGGGATTTTTTAAAAAAATAACTTTACAGTGGAGAAATCTGACAAACACTACCTAGGCCAGGTGATCCAGGTTAACATCAACAGTGATAAGTTACATTCACAGTATGTACCCTTGACATGATGTGATAAAAAATAGCACTTTATTTCTGTAGTTTCCTTGCCCAAAACCCATAACCCTGTTCTAATCATGAGTAAAACAGCACACAAACCCAAATTGTGGGACACTTTACAAGATGCTTTACAAGTATTCCTCAAAACACAATCAAGGTCATAACAAGGAAAGTCTCACAAACTATCAGATTGAAGAGGATCCTAAGGAGACATGATGACTAAGTGCTGTGTGTTATCCTGGATGGGATGCTAAAAGACAAAAAAGACATTAGATAAAAACTAAAGATGACCTGGGCATGGTGGTTCACGCCTATAATGTCAGCACTTTGGGAGGCCAAGGCCGGCAGATCACAAGGTCAAAAGTTTGAGAACAGTCTGGCCAACAGAGTGAAACCCCATCTTGGTGGTTCCAAGATGGCCGAATAGGAACAGCTCCAATCTACACCTCCCAGCATGACCGATGCAGACGACGGGTGATTTCTGCATTTCCAACTGAGGTACCAGGTTCATCTCACTGGGGCTTGTCAGACAGTGGGTGCAGGACAGTGGGTGCAGCTCACTGAGCATGAGCTGAAGCAGGGCGAGGCATCCCCTCACCCAGGAAGCACAAGGGGCCAGGTAATTCCCTTTCCTAGCCAAGCAAAGCAGTGACAGATGGCACCTGGAAAATCAGGTCACTCCCACCCTAATACTGCACTTTTCCAAAGGTTTTAGCAAACGGCACTCCAGAAGATTATATCCCGCACCTGGCTCAGAGGGTTCCACACCCATGGAGCCTTGCTCATTGCTAGTACAGCAGTCTGAGATTGAACTGCAAGGTGGCAGCTAGGCTGGGGGAGGGGGGTCTGCCATTGCTGAGGCTTGAGTAGGTAAACAAAGCAGCCAGGAAGCTCGAACCGGGTGGAGCCCACCGCAGCTCAAAGAGGCCTGCTTGCCTCTGCAGACTCCACCTGTGGGGGCAGGGCATAGCCGAACAAAAGGCAGCAGAAACTTCTGCAGACTTAAAGGTCCCTGTCTGACAGCTTTGAAGAGAGTAGTGGTTCTCCCAGTACAGAGCTTGAGATCTGAGAATGGACAGACTGCCTCCTCAAGTGGGTCCCTGACCTCTCAGTAGCCTAAATGGGAGGCATCCCCCAGTAGGGGCAGACTAACACTTCACACGGCTGGGTACCCCTCTGAGACGAAACTTCCAGAGGAATGATCAGGCAGCAACATTTTCTGTTCAGCAATATTCGCTGTTCTGCAGTTTCCGCTGCTGACACCCAGGAAAACAGGGTCTGGAGTGGACCTCCAGAAAACTTCAACTGACGTGCAGCCGAGGGTCCTGACTGTTGAAGCAAAACTAACAAACAGAAAGGACACCCACACCAAAACCCCATCTGTACGTCACCATCATCAAAGACCAAAGGTAGATAAAACCACAAAGATGGGGAAAAAACGGAGCAGAAAAACTGAAAATTCTAAAAATCAGAGCGCCTCTCCTCCTCCAAAGGCACACAGCTCATCACCAGCAACGGAACAAAGCTGGATGGAGATTGACTTTGACGAGTTGAGAGAAGAAGGCTTCAGATGATCAAACTTCCCCGAGCTAAAGGAGGAAGTTTGAACCCAACGCAAAGAAGTTAAAAGCCTTGAAAAAAGACTAGATGAATGGGTAACTAGAATAACCAATGTAGGGAAGTCCTTAAAAGACCTGATGGAGCTGAAAACCATGGCACGAGAACTACGTAATGAATGCACAAGCTTCAGTAGCCGATTTGATCAACTGGAAGATTGGAATGGAAAATCAAATGAATGAAATGAATGAAATGAAGCAAGAAGAGAAGAGAAGCTTAGAGAAAAAAGAACAAAAAGAAATGAACAAAGCCTCCAAGAAATATGGGACTATGTTAAAAGACCAAATCTATGTCTGATTGGTGTGCCTGAAAGTGATGGGGAGAATGGAACCAAGTTGGAAAACACTCTTCAGGATATTATCCAGGAGAATTTCCCCAACCTAGCAAGGCAGGCCAAAATTCAAATTCAGAAAATACAGAGAACACCACAAAGACACTCCTCAAGAAGAGCAACTCCAAGACACATAATGGTCAGATTTACCAAGGTTGAAATGAAGGAAAAATTGTTAAGGGCAGCCAGAGAGAAAGGTCGGGTTACCCACAAAGGAAAGCCCATCAGAATAACAGTGCATCTCTCGGCAGAAACTCTACAAGCCAGAAGAGAGTGGGGGCCAATATTCAACGTTCTTAAAGAAAAGAATTTTCAACCCAAAATTTCATATCCAGTCAAACTAAGCTTCATAAGTGAAGGAGAAATAAAATCCTTTACAGACAAGCAAATGCTGAGAGGTTTTGTCACCACCAGGCCTGCCATACAAGAGCTCCTGAAGGAAGCACTGAACATGGAAAGGAAAAACCAGTACCAGTCACTGCAAAAACATGCCAAATTGTAAAGACCATCGATGCTAGGAAGACACGGTATCAACTAACGAGCAAAATAACCAGCTAACATCATAATGTCAGGATCAAATTCACACATAACCATATTAACCTAAAATGTAAATGGGCTAAATGCTTCAATTAAAAGACATAGATTGGCAAATTGGATTAAGAGTCAAGATCTACCAGTGTGCTGTATTCAGGAAACCCATCTCACATGCAGAGACACACACAGGACCAAAATAAAGGGATGGAGGAAGATCTACCAAGCAAATGGAAAACAAAAAAAGGCAGGGGTTGCAATCCTAGTCTCTGATAAAAAGTCTTTAAACCAACAAAGATCAAAATAGACAAAGAAGGCTTTTACATAATGGTAAAGGGATCAATTCAACAAGAAGAGCTAACTATCCTAAATATATATGCACCCAATACAGGAGCACCCAGATTCATAAAGCAAGTCCTTAGAGACTACAAAGAGACTTAGACTCCCACACAATAATAATGGGAGACTTTAACACCCCACTGTCAACATTAGACAGATCAATGAGATAGAAAGTTAACAAGGATGTCCAGGAATTGAACTCAGCTCTGCACCAAGCAGACCTAATAGACATCTACTGAACTCTCCACCCCAAATCAACAGAATATACATTCTTCTCAGCACCACATCACACTTATTCCAAAATTGACCACATAGTTGGAAGTAAAGCACTTCTCAGCAAATGTAAAAGAACAGAATTTTTAACCAACTGTCTCCCAGACCACAGTGCAATCAAGCTAGAACTCAGGAATAATAAATTCACTCAAAACCGCACAACTACATGGAAACTGAACAACCTTCTCCTGAATGACTACTGGGAAAATAACGAAATGAAGGCAGAAATAAAGATGTTCTTTGAAACCAATGAGAACAAAGACACAACATACCAGAATCTCTGGGACACATTTAAAG
>NW_016817412.1:261645-263896 GCF_001698545.2 Rhinopithecus bieti | reverse complement strand
GGCACTATTCACAATAGCAAAGACTTGGAATCAACCCAAATGTCCATCTGTGACAGACTGGATTAAGAAAATGTGGCACATATACACCATGGAATACTATGCAGCCATAAAAAAGGATGAGTTCATGTCCTTTGTAGGGACATGGATGCAGCTGGAAACCATCTTTCTCAGCAAACTATCACAAGGACAAAAAACCAAACACTGCATGTTCTCACTCATAGGTGGGAATCGAACAATGAGAAAGCTTGGACATAGGAAGGGGAACATCACACACCAGAGCCTGTTGTGGGGTGGGGGGTGGGGGAAGGGATAGCATTAGGAGATATACCTAATATAAATGATGAGTTAATGGATGCAGCACACCAATATGGCACATGTATACATATGTAAAAAACCTGCACAATGTGCACATGTACCCTAGAACTTAAAGTATAATAATAATAATAAAGAAACCCCATCTCTACTAAAAATTCAAAAAATTAGCTAGGCATGGTGGTGGGCAACTGTAATCCCAGCTACTTGGAAGGCTGAAGCAGGACAATCGCATGAACCCGGGAGGTGGAGGTTTCAGTGAACCAAGATCACACCATTGCACTCCAGCTGGGGCGACAGTGGGAGACTCCATCTCAAAAAAAAAAAAAAAGATGTCTTAGCAAATTTCAAGTATATAATTAATTGTTATCAACTATAATCACTATGCTGTACATTAGGTCTCCAGGACTGATTCATCTTATAAATTTATAACTGCAAATGTATGCCCTTTGACCAACATCCCCCCTTTAGCAAAGATCTACACTCTTGCCAAGATCTACTCTTTGTACTGACAGAGTAGATCTCAAGTCTTCTCACCACACATGCACACACACACACAAAATGGTAATTAGGTGAGGCAATAAATATGTTAGCTTGATTGTACTATCATTTTACAATGTATATGTATATCAAGATATCACTTTGTATACCTTGAATATAATTTTTATTTGTCAGTCATATCTCAATAAATTTGAGGGAAAACAGAAAAAAAGTGAAATCTAACCATAGTATGGACTTGTGTTGATAATATTGTGTTATCAGTTCATTAATTGTGACAAATGTTCCATATTATGTGTAATGTTAATAATAGCAGAAACCAGTTATGGGGTATATGCCTGTCTATACTAGCTTCTCAATTTTTTGTAAATCTAAAACTATTCTAAAATTCAAACCTTATTTTAAAAACAGAACATTCATTCATTTAACAGACATTTTTTAATGTTCATATTGTTACAACCACTTTGCCATGCACCAAGGACAAGGAAATAAATGGCATGGAGCATCCTATATGATTTAGACCAGTGACTGAGTGCAATGGTGTATTAGTCCATTTTCACAGTGCTGATAAAGACATACCTGAGACTGGGCAATTTACAAAAGAATGAGGTTTACTTGGACTCACAGTTCCACAAGGCTGGGGAGGCCTCACAATCATGGCAGAAGGCAAGGAGGAACAAGTCACATCTTACATGGATGGCAGCAGGCAAAAAAAGAGCTTGTGCAGGGAAATTCCCATTTTAAAAACCATCAGATCTTGTGAGACTTATTCACCATCACGAGAACAGCTCAGGAAAGACCCACCCCCCCATAATTCAATCACCTCCCACCTCACGTGGGAATCATGGGAGTTATAACACAAGATGAGATTTGGGTGAGGACAGAGCCAAATCATATCAAATGGTAATTCAGAGGAAGGTGAGGTCACTTCTGGTTGGTGTTGTAGGGGAATACTGGAGAGGAAGGAGTTAAGGGTAGGCTACATCCACTTTACAATATATGGGTGAGTTTTACTTATGCCTACAAGGCAAGTAAACTTCCCTGGGTAAATAGAAAAAAATAAAAATAGAATAATCAAGCTAAACAAACTCTGCACAGATCATGCAAGTGGGAAAAAGTACTAAGGTTCCCTATAGAAGTGTCCCTCAGCAGCTGGTATACAACACAGTCAATGAGTGGTTTAGATCAGTGTTCACAAACATTGAATGTTTGTGTCCTCCCCCCAAAAAGTCATATGTTGAAGACTTAACTCCTAATGTGATGTGTGTGGAGGTGGGGCCTTTGGAAGATAATTAGATTTAAATAAATCCATGAGGAAGGAGGAGGAGGAAGAGAAGGAGAGGAAGAGGAGGAAGAGGAGGAGGAGGAGGAGGAGGAAGAAGAAGAAGAAGAAGAAGAAGAAGAAGAAGAAGAAGAAGAAGAAGAAGAAGAAGAAGAAGAA
>NW_016817412.1:213991-261177 GCF_001698545.2 Rhinopithecus bieti | reverse complement strand
GGAGGAGGAGAAGGAGGAGGAGGCGGGGGAGGAGAAGAAGAAGAAGGAGGAGGAGGAGGAGGAGGAGGAGGAGGAGAAGGAGGAGGAGGAGAAGGAGGAGGAGGAGAAGGAGGAGGAGGAGAAGGAGGAGGAGGAGAAGGAGGAGGAGGAGAAGGAGAGGAAGAAGAAGAAAGAAGAAAGAAGGAAGAAGAAGAAGAAGAAAGAAGAAGAAGGAGGAGGAGGAGGAGGCGGAGGAGGAGAAGAAGAAACAACCAGGTCTCTCTTTTTCTCTTCCATGTTAGGACACAGCAAGACACAGCCACCTGCAAGGCAGGAAAAGGACCATCACACCATCACCAAGAACCTGACCACTGTGGCACCCTGATCTTGAGCTTCTCAACCTCCAGAACTATGACAAATAAATGACTGTTGTTTAAGCCAGCCAGCATATTTTGTTATGGCACTCAAGGAAGACTAAATGATCAGTCAGCTGCCTACCAGCAATGCTCATCACAAAATCCTTCTGTTATGAGTGTCTTGGTTTGGACGTCAGTTGGTAGAACTCAAGAAACAATATTCCTTATGTCCCCTGTAAAAGTCTTTTAACTTATAATACACCCATGTTATAACATTGCCTGAATAGTATCACAAAGCAAAATCATCGTGTTTGTCACTCCCCACAAAGAAGGTAAAACAATTAGACAGGAAGCATGTTTGCTGCTAAGGAGGCCAGCCCTGGGAGTGAAGGACCTGTCATGAAGTGCCTAAGATTCCCAATTATTAAGTAAGAGATATAGTATGAGAATCTACTTTTCTTACCTCCACTGTGATGTTGTTTTTTTATGTTTTTGTTTTTTCAAAAACTTTTATTTTGGGTTCAAGGGTACATGTGCAAGTTTGCTATACAGGTAAATTGCCTGTTATAGGGATTTGGTGTGCAGATTATTTCATCATCCAGGAAATAAGCATAGTACTCCATGGGTAGCTTTCCTATCCTCACCCTGATCTCACCCTCCACCCTCAACTAGGCCCCATTATCTCTTTTTCCCTTCTTTGTGTTCATGTGTACTCAATATTTAGCTCCCACCTATAAGTGAGAACATGCAGTATTTGGTTTTCTGTTTGTGTGTTAATTTGCTTGGGATAATGGCCTCGAACTCTATCCACATTGCTACAAAGGATATTATCTCTTTCTTTTTTATGGCTGTGTAGTATTCCATGGTGTACATGTGCCACATTTTCTTTATCCAATCTACTGTTGATGAGCATTTAGGCTGATTCTGTGCCTTTGCTATTGTGAATAGTGCTGTGATAAACATATGTGTGCATGTCTTTATTGTAGAACAATTTATATTCCTTTAGGAATATACCTAATGATGTGATTGCTGGGTCAAATGGTAGTTCTGTTTTGATTTCTTTGAGAAATCACCAAACCGCTTTCCACATTGGCTGAACTAATTTACACTCCCACTAGCAGTGTATAAGCATTCACTTTTCTCTGCAACCTCACTATCATCTTTTATTTTTTGACTTTTCAGTAATAGCCATTCTGACTAGTGTGAGGTATTATCTCATCGTGATTTTGATTTGCATATCTCTAATGCCTAGTGATGTTGCGTATTTTCTCATATGCTTGTTGGCTGCATGTTTGTCTTCTTTTGAAAAGTGTCTCTTCATGTCCTTTGCCCATCTTGTAATGGGGTTATTTGTTTTTAGCTTGTTAGTTTGTTTATAGTCAGGTTCTTTATAGATTCCTGGATATTAGAACTTTTCCACATGTATAACTTGCAAATATTTTCTCCCATTCTGTAGGTTGTCTGTTTACTCTGTTGATAGTTTCTTTTGCTGTGCAGGAGCTCTTAAGTTGAATTAGATCCCATTTGTCAATTTTTGTTTTGTTGTAATTGCTTTTGGAGTCTTCATCATGAAATCTTTGCCAGGGCCAATGTATAGAATGGTATTTCCTAGGTTATCTTGCAGAATTTTTACAGTTTTAGGTTTTACATTTAAGTATTTAATCCATCTTGGGTTGAGCTTTGTATATGGTATAAGGAAAGAGTCCAGTTTCAGTCTTCTGCATATGGCTAACCAGTTATCCCAGCACCATTTATTGAACAGGGAGTCCTTTCTACATTACTTGTTTTTGTCAACTTTGTTGAAGATCAGATGGTTGTAGGTGTGCGGCTTTATTTATGCCCATAAATATCTCCCTTTATTTATGCTGGTAATGGTCTTTCCTTTCCATGTTTAGCACTCCCTTAGGAGCCTCTTATAAGGCAGGTCTGATATTTATAAATTCTTTTAGAATTTGCTTGTCTGCAAAATGATCTTATTTCTCCTTCACCTGTGAAGCTTAGTTTGGCTGGATATGAAATTTTTTGGTTGGAATTACTTTTCTTTAAGAATTCTCAGTATAGGTCCTCTTCCAGCTTATAGAATTTCTGCTGAAAGGTCTGCTGATGGATTTCCCTTTGTAGGTAACCTGCCCCTTCTCTCTAATTACCTTTAACATTTTTTCTTTCATTTTGACCTTAGAGAATATGATGACTATGTGTCTTGGGGAATAGTCATCTTGTATATAATCTCACAGAGATTCTCTGCATTTCCTGAGTTTGAATGTTGGCCTCTCTAGTGAGGTTGGAGAAATTTCCATGGATGATATTCTAAAACATGTTTTCCAGTTGTTTTCTTTCTCTCCCTCTCTTTCAGGGATGTCAATGAATTATATATTTTGTCTCTTTATGTAATTCCATATTTCTCAGAAATTTTGTTCATTCTTGTATTGTTTTATCTTTATTTCCATCTGACTGAGCTATTTTGGAGAACCAGTCTTCAAGTTCTGAGATTCTTTTCCCAACTTGGTCCATTCTGCTGTTAATACCTGTGATCGAATTCTGAAATTCTTGAAGCGAGTTTTTCAGCTCTAACAGCTTTATTATTTCTTAAAGTCTAAAATGTGTCTTTCGGCTCCTATGTCATTTTATTGTGTTCCTTAGATTTCTTGGACTAGGTTTCAACTTCCTCTTGAATCTCAATGATCTTCATTCCTATCCATATTCTGAATTCTATTTCTATCATTTCAGCCATTTTGGCCTAGTTAAAAACCAATGCTGGGGAACTAGTACAGTTGTTTGGCACTCAGAAGACGCTCTGGCTTTTTGAGTTGCCAGAGTTCTTGTGCTGGATCTTTCTTATCTGTGTGGGCTGAAATTCCTTCAGTCTTTGAAGTTGCTATCCTTTGGATGGGATTTTTTGCTTTAATCTCTTTGATTCTCCCTTCCTCGGTGTTCACTGAGAGTCAGAAACAAATCCTGGCGCTTGGTAGCCCCTGTTGGGTTCCTCATTTCCTCCCACTTCAACCTAGCATCTGTGTCCTCCCTCCATCCATTCTTGATGCCTTCCTTCTGAATACCTGCTTGGAGTGTGTGTGGCAGTATTCCCAGTGTTCCAGCTGAGAGGTCCTTCTGGCTGTGACTAGTGAGCCATTTTTCTCTTATTCTTTGTGATGCTCTTTGGGTAAAATCATTAAATACATTTGCCCTCTTTCCTCCTTCATCACCAGCCATTCTACTGTCAATCTCATCCAGACATTATGGCAATATCAGGAGTAAAAAAAAAAGAAAAAAAAAGAATTAGTAATGCTAGAAGAGTTTGGTTTCCAGGCACACTGGGATGTCAGAATTTGACGTGAGAAACAAGAGCCCAATGACTTGAAATCAGCCTGAAAAGCTGAATAAGGTTATCCACCTGCCCAGCACAGTTTTCTGAAGGTAGGTGAACTTGGGCTTGAGAAAGTTTGTCATCAAAATCTAAAGTAAATTATGTTTAATACACAAGCTTAAAGGCATAAACATGGGTTCCAGGCAATATTTGAAGGCAAGTGGTATGAAAACATTGTCATTCGGTGCAGAAAAACAGGAAGTGGAAACCAACCAACTGAGATCTGGGCTAGAGTATAGCGAGGACAAAGTCTATGTTTCTCAGGGAGATGATCAGCAGGACCAGAGAAGGCGAGAACACTATCCAAGCACACTAGTTGAATCAGCCTTCCAGTTCCTGCAGGAGAACTGAAATACTAAACCAGAACCTGAGACCAGACCAGGATTAGTGAAGGCCATGCTCTGTGAAGATACAGCTGTAAGTTTACTTCAGTCACAGTAAATATCAGACTACATAAATATGGCTAACCCTGGACTCTGCCTACTGCTGGAGCTCCAGAGTTAGCTGGAAACCCTTGAGTTCTTTGGTCTGTTCAGCATAGATCAGATGCTTGGTAGGGCCAAGCCTAGGGAAAGAGGCTTTCTCTATCCACAGCTGAGCAAGGCTAGAGAAGTCAAGGGCTAGCAAACAGGGCCTGTAGCCGCACAAGAGAAGGATGAGTCCTAAGCAGACAAAGTGAATTAAGTTAGAAAGTTTCTGTGGCCAGGCATAACTATAGCTCTCCCTAAGTACCCACTCCTATGGAAGAAACTTACATGAAATGAATATACAGTAATATTTGGGCAAATAAAGATACAAGCCAGATTTTCAAAAAATATGTGTCCTGAGTATCTCCTGCTGAACAGATGGTACCATTTGCAAAATATTCAGTCTTACGAGAAGGGAAGGGGAAGATCGATTTCTTTCATCATATAAAGGGAACTACAGAAAAGTGAGAGAGGATACAAAGCTACCCTCTGATTTTAGTCATAGAGCCTTGTTGTTTAGAACACTTTTTTAAAAAAATGCCCTCAAAAAAGAGATTTCCCACCCATATATCTAGTAGATTGTACTCTGTGTTAAAGTATCAAATGAAATCCAACAACCTGAGGGCTCATTCAGTTATTTTAAAGTCAAGCCAAACACATGTATTTTTCAGGTCCCCACAGCGATTTATCCAGAAGGAATATTCCCTTGACTGAAAGTAAAATGTTCACCCCTGTGTGTCTAATTAGGTTTTCCAGGGCACCCGGCAGACAGTGGCAACAACCATGCTGTGCAAGTGAAATTAAGAGTCAGATCATTGTCTAGCAAGTGAGAAGTGTATCCGGCCAATCAAGAGAGTACTTTTGTTCCCACACATTCTAACTTTTTCAGTAGACACTCTTCATTATATTCCCTAAAGAAAAATTCTTTTAAAAATTGGGTTATGTGAGACTGGAATGGTAGTGTCAGCCAAGGAATGGCAAGGTTGCTGGTAGGGCAAAACCAGGGATGGGCAGGACATACATTTTTGATCACTCTCCCAGTGAGGAGCAATGATGGCAGCTGTCGTCTCATGCCCCTTCTGCTGAAAGTGCCTGGAAGGCGCAGAGGATATCAGGGAGGTCGCAGCAGCTCCTTGAAAACAGATCAGTTCTAGATGCTGTCCTAAAGTACCTTATATGTTACTTTGCAACTCAAGGACTTTCTTTACTTTTCATTTTTTTCACTGTGAAATAATTTTTTGTGAACTCATTTTTTTTATTAGCTCAGTTTGAAGACTTGTTCATTTTAAAGATTAAAGATACAGGCACTGGAGACTGCAGGGAAATGCTCTACTGCTGGTGCCTTCCGCTTTCCCCAATATATAGTGGTCAAATGTGTTCACATTTCTGAAAAGGAGTGCATCCTGGCAAGGGATTGGAAAAGATGATTTACTAGAGGGGTAAAATAATTCCAGGCACATGGATTTATACCAGAACATCTGCTTTACAGACCCTCTCCATAGAAAGCTGGAGAGTCTTGAAAATAAGAACACAAACTCTCAGTTTGATCAAGAAGACACTTAAGCAGCTGTAGCTTGGGTATGCTTTTGTCTTTGCTTTTGTTTTTCCCAAGGGATATAGAAAATAAAGAGAAAATCTACCCTGTTCATCAACAAAAGAAACATCTACTGACCTATCTGCTGTCTAAAGCATTAGTTTTGCAGCTTTCCAATTACCTGCGCATATTGCATATTTACTTCTCTTGCCTCTGCTCTTTAAGAACAGGAATCTCCTCTGGGAGAGATGAAGACATTTCTGATTCTGAGGAACATGTACCAACTCCCCCAGCTAAGGACCTTGAAAAAACACAATAAACATTTGCTCCCTTATGGCCTATCACTCAATATTGTTCAGTCTCCCAGAAAAGAAAGACCTAGATGCACTCATGGCATGCAAAACCTTGGATTTTTTCTTCTTGTGTTAGTATCTGTAAATCTGGGAAAGCCTAACAATTATTTATTTCCAAAAGAATATTTAATTCTGATTTCCCATTAATATATACAAATATGATATTTACTTTGAAAGAGAGCTTCAAAGCTATAGGAATGAATAATATGAGTTCTTAAAATACATAATAGAGTTATAGATAATACTTATTTTCATAAATGTATATTACAACACAAGTTATTTTTGAGCCTGTTTGTATTCTAATTTCCTCAATAGTTTACTCAATAGATTAATTAGCGAATCTCATCTTCTAAAATTAGATTTTAGTTTCCATCTCTTTAAGAGAAGAAGATGAATAATATAGACATTGATTTCCAAATTTGGTGATTTCAAGGAGAGTGAGATGCAGACAGGACCTTAATATTCACATAATTGATTTTTAAACAACCCATTTCTACAAATAATTTTTGATAAAAGATTCATTAAACTACATGAAAATAGTACTGACTCATTAGCATAAAATATGGTGTATAGGATATTTTGCAGCCTTAGGTTGTCATTATTCCCGCCAAGACAAAATTTTTAAAATAAATTCTCAACACCATTGCAGAGTCACATAACTTCTGATCCAATAAACATTTACTCTAAATGCTAGAGGGGAAAATCTCTGCCCAGATAGTTTGGAAAAAGTAGCATTTTTTTCTTGCTATTTACTATGTGAGAAAAGCAGAAGGAAATGGCGACATAGACGACGAAAAAAGGATCAGGAGTGGAGAATCTTCCCCGGATTGCTATAGGGCCAGTCTCTTTTAAACTCGAAAACTCCATGACTCTTAGAGGCATTACAGTGGCCTTTTTATTTATTTATTTTTTTATTATACTTTAAGTTCTGGGATACATGTGCAGAATGTGCAGGTTTGTTACATAGGTATACACGTGCCATGGTGGTTTGCTGCAGCCATCAACCTGTCATCTATATTAGGTATTTCTCCTAATGCTTTTCCTCCCGTAGTCCCCACCTGCCAGCCATAGTGTGTGACGTTCCCCTCCCTGTTTCTGTGTGTTCTCATTGTTCAATTCCCACTCATGAGTAAGAACATGTGGTGTTTGGATTTCTGTTAGTTTGCAGAGTATGATGGTTTCCAGCTTCATTCCATGTCCCTGCAAAGGACATGAACTCATCCTTTTTTATGGCTGCATAGTATTCCATGGTGTATATGTGCCACGTTTTCTTTATCCAGTCTATCATTGATGGGCATTTGGGTTAAGTCACTCAGATATACACCTGCTCTCTCAGTAAGTGCCCCCCAACCCAGTTTTAAAATAATGTCTGTTTTCTAATTCTTTCCCTCCCTTAAGTTGTTGTTGTGGATTTCTAATGTAGCAGTAAATAATCTGATATATCCATTTCCATCAAGTACTACGAATTAGGCTCTTGGTTCATGAATGGTGGCTAGATATTTTTATGAAGGCAGGAAGGAAGAAGGAGGGAGGTAAACAAAGAGAAAGAAAAAAGGAAATAAGGAAGTAAAGAAAGAAGGGAGGGAAGAAGGTAAAGAAAGAAGGGAGGAAGAAGCTAAAGAAAGGACGAAGGGAGGGAGGAAGGGAAAGAAGAAAGAAAGAAAGAAAAGAAAGAAAGAGAGAGAGAGAGAGAAAGAAAGAAAGAAAGAAAGAAAGAAAGAAAGAAAGAAAGAAAGAAAGAAAGAAAGAAAGAAAGAAAGAAAGAAAGAAAGTGGAGAGAGGGAAGGAGGGAGGAAGGAAGGAAAGAGGTCTCCAAAATCTCTCTCTCTCTATATATATATATACACACACATAGTGTGTGTGTGTGTGCGCGAGCGCACGTGCGTGTGTGTTGGTGAGATTCCAGAAATTACGAAGGTGAGGTAGATATGCAGAGTATGTGTTGATGGGGGATAGAGTTTCAGGGAAATATTAGGTTTCTTTTTTGGTATTTCCTATGCACCCCAAGTAGATGGTGGCCCATTTTACTTAACTTTGCTGTGACTCTGGAATACGACTTTTCCCTAACACAATTGGATTATTCTTTTACCATTCGCTAGCTATTTCTTTAGGAGATATCTGAGGTACACTTAGCTCAGTTGCTTAGCTCTTTCAGTAACTGGGATATAGAAAAAAGAATTCTGATCTTGCCATCAGAAAACCTGAATTATTTCTATTACCAACTCTGTGACCTTGGTGAGTTACCTAAATCCTTCTGAGTCTCAAAACTAGTTCCTGTAAAATTCTTAAAATAAGACCTACCTCATAGGTTGTGTGTGCCATACCAGCTGTGAAACTGGAGGTCATGAGGTATACAGTCTAAAGCAAAGAGGACAAATTAATTTCAACTCAAGGAATACATCTAGTTAAATTACAACAACTACCTGTAAAGCTTAGAAGGAATGTGGGCCATGGCCAAGTCCAGGAGTGGGAATATGAGTGACACATAAGTGCTATCCCTGATATCAGTTATTATTTATTATTTAACTTTCAAATGACTATCTCAGGTGTCATCTCATTCCTTCATGACTGATCAAACCTAATCAGTCTGCTCCCTTACTATAATAGAGAAGTCAGATCAATAAGTTTACTTACTCGATGAGAAGCTGTTTAAATAAAAATATAAATAAGTGTAAACAGTACTGTGTTTCACCATCTTTTTTATTCTTCAAACGCAGATAGTCTATGGAATAAAAAAAGACCAATCAAAGACATCTAGCAAAATTCTTCTTAAGATGAAAAAAAGGTTTAATACTTCAATCTGTGGTTTTTGTTCTTTATGGGCAGAGGGCAACATCTGACATTATTTTCCTTTTTCACAGTCAATGTGACTATTTGATTCAAAGAGAGGACTCAAGTGCAGTAGAATAAAGATGCTAGAGAAATAAAGAAGGAAGTTTCAAATTAAAGAAGAATGGAGTGGAGATGGGGAGGAAATGCAGATCAAAGTGACAGGGTTGAGGGGAGAAGAAGGGACAAAAGAAATGGCAGATAAGAGCAGAAAGACCAAAGCCAGGGTGAAAAGCAGTGAAAAGGAAAGAAGTCAGAAGGAAATATGTTTTCATTTATACTGCTCCGGAAGGGTATTTTAAAAGGAATATGATGTCACTTCCATGTCGGTATACCAAAGATATTTCATAACACATAATTGTATTCCTTTTTGTCCATCAGGACCAAATTATTGCCTTTTCTAGAATTAATTTTCTACTTTTAGCAGAGTTTCAGAGAAATGCTAAAATGATTTCATTTTTTAAGAACTCATGGTTTACTTATGGTGCCTTTAAGAACATTCCCAAGATAAATATAAACAAATCTAATCTTACTCTCACAATGTGTATCCCATGAAGATATTTACTTCCAAATTTAAATTTAGTCACTGAAATAGATGTACCACACAAAGGAGAATCAGTGCCAAACCTAATCTCACACTTTTAAGCATCATAAATCTTTACTTTTTAAATGAACATTCAAGCAACAATGATGTCCCTGACACAGAAGGAATGCTATGTTAAGATATTGCATTCCTTGACAAGTTTACAAGTATGAACATAACACTTGTGGATCTTACTAGTGATATAAAAGGAATTTGCAGTTACTTTTAGTTTTAGTTTTATTTGCATTTGAACATTACAATAGATTGGCATTTTGGAATTTGTCTAGACTATAAAATTTTGCTTAGGAAAGTATAGATATGTTTCCCTTGCCCCGAAGAATGAATTCCTACTATACTCCGTGATTGCATCTTGCAAACGAATCTTTATAAAGGAAGTCTCTCTGCATATGCCTATGTCTCACACAGTCAGCTCAGTATATGTGACCATCTCAGTCCTCAGCCTGCCTCCCAGGCAGTTCCCTCAGAGCATCCCACAGGCATTACTCAACTAGTAACAGATTTTGCTAGATTGTTTCACTTCCCAGGAGTGAGATTCAACATGATACATGATCTGACTCATGTAATAGGTCTACAAATTTTTAATTAAAATGTGACTTATGAAATAGTGCAAACAGGCCGGGCGCGGTGGCTCAAGCCTGTAATCCCAGCACTTTGGGAGGCCGAGACGGGTGGATCACGAGGTCAGGAGATCAAGACCATCCTGGCTAACATGGTGAAACCCCGTCTCTACTAAAATACAAAAAACTAGCCGGGCGACCTGGCGGGCGCCTGTAGTCCCAGCTACTCGGGAGGCTGAGGCAGGAGAATGGCGTGAACCCGGGAGGCGGAGCTTGCAGTGAGCTGAGATCCGGCCACTGCACTCCAGCCTGGGTGACAGAGCGAGACTCCATCTCAAAAAAAAAAAAAAAAAAAAAGAAATAGTGAAACATTTCAGTACAGATCAAAGGCTTAGCAAACTATATATTCATTAACTGGAATATTATACAGCCATCACAGATTATATTTAAACACATTTTTAAAGGTATAATAATAATTTTTTAAAAATCAGTATCCAAATTGTATATATGCTATAATTGCATATATTATGGGAAAATAAAATTAAGCTTGTATAAAATAAAACTAAGCATGTGTAAAAGAAATATACTGTAACTGTGACTAGGTAGCTGGACCATAGTGATTTTTAAATCTATATTTCCATTTATTTTCAACATTTGCTTTAATGAGGTTATGCTGCTTTAATAATGGGTATGCTTGTTTTCAAAGTATTTAACAAAAGGCCATTTTGCTTTTGTTTTCCTCTTAAATTTATTTTTTCCTTTTTTTTCCCTAATGAGAGAGGATCAAGGCAAAGCATAGCAAAGGTCCAAAACAGGAAGATTCAAGTTGGGGACCTAGGATCAGATATGGAAGCTGCCATAAAGAGATAAGAAAGCAAGTAAGCAAGTAAGCACAGCTGCAGGTTTATCGTTATAGGTCAAAGTTACAAACTGAGATTAGCCCACAAAGAGATAGAAAGAGGAGAAGAAGCTTAGCTCTAAGACCAGAAAAGGAGGAAAGGAAGAGGAGGCAAAACCGTGGTATATCATGGGACATCTCATATGTAACTCATTGAGTCTTCATATTTTCTTTCTTTCTTCATATTTCTTTCATGAACTTTGGAAAGAGCTAAGAACCAGCCAGGACTTTAAACTTTGGAGAGAACTAAGAACGAGCCAAAACTTACGACCCTTTAATCATTCAGTATAAATGCCTCCAGGGTCAAGCACCATCTCTGGCACCGGGGATGCAACAACGAACAAAAGAGGACAGCCCCACACTCCTGCGGTTGATACTCTTGATGGGGAGAGCTGACAAAAACATAGAAAAATTAATCAGCTAGATAGCTAGCTAGTGTCAGGAATGAATAAGGGCATGAAGACAATAAGATAGGATCATATGACCAGGAAGTGTATTTCCCACAGCCAGGACAGGACTTTTTAAAGTGGTAACATCTGAATTGAAGCATGATGATACAAAAACCAGTAAAGACCTGAGGGAGGGATGTTACAGCTTTAGAGGACAATCTCACATCAAGCCAGCTCCTGCAGAACACAAGAACCTCAGTGAAAGGAGATAAACCAAGGCAGGGAGTCTCTGTTACGACAAGGAGGACACTTGGTCTCATCTCAGCTCTGGGTGAAAGAAAGTGGGAGGTTGAAAGGTTTCCCTGAAAATTTATATTTACAAACCTGAACTCACATGGGTTACAGCCAGAATATACACTACTAGTATAGTGGGGAGGATATAAAGCTTAAAATTTAGTTTGAACTTAGTATTTCCTTTTCATAAGCAAAAGAAAATTATCTTTAGAGGAAAGCAGCTTAAAACTGGTCCTCAAAAAAACTCCTACAGGTTATGTTCCATAAAACATGTGCTCACAGAAAACAAAAACAACAGACCCAGAAAGACTGCCAATATTAGGATTATCAAATGGGTAGCCTAAATAATTATGCTTAATGTGGTTATAAAAATTAAAGTATCTGTCTCAAGTATTATAGAAACAGTAGACTGAAAATAATGAAACATACTTGGGAAAGAATTAAATAAAGCTTCTAGAAAAAATCAAATAAATATTTTAAAAACTGAAATTAGAAAATCAACAAATAGATTAAAGAGCAGATTAGGCACAAATGGGAAAACACATATAAAAGTACTTTTTAGAGTATATATAAAGTACTCAACAAAATTAGGGATTAATAGAATTATGCATGTAAAGCTGGCTATCCCAGATTACTACCAATAGAATGTTAAAGAGAATATTCCTGGAGGTTAACTTATCAAGCATTCTCTCAGAACAAAAATTCTCCCTGAAGCCTCCTTTTATTCAGAGTGTGAGCTCCAAGACAGAAGGGACCAGTGTGACTTATTCACCAGCAGATCTCCAGCACTGGAAATAGTTGTTGGTTAAGTGTTCAATACACATTCATTAACTGAATGAGTGAATAAATGAATAATGACATATTTAATAATAGTTGGTAGAAATCCTACAATGATATTTGGAGATTTTAGTCTAATTCTGGGAATACATATCTCTAAAACATCTAGTTGTAAAAAATGAAAGATTCAGCCCACTAGAAAATAATTTTTGTACTCAATGCCAAATGCCAAGAGATTGACATATAGAGATTTGAGTTTCTGTATATCACTGAATGGTTTGACAGTGGTTTTCTCTTCTTATGCCCTTATTTAGATGTTGTGCTGACAAAATTCAAGCAATACTCCACCTCCACAATCTGTTTCATCTCCCACACTCCCTGCACATTTTGAGATACTGAATTTAAAATTTGTAAATGCCAGTGAATGAGGCTCTGATGCAGTCTTCAGGATTTGAAAACTCCTTATCAATCCTAGCAGATTAGCCCAAGCTTATCTTCAATGTAGCATATCAGTTGAGGAGATGGCAGGGAAAATAATAAGTAAATAATGTTCACTACTAAATGTTTTTCAGTTCATGACACATTGTATATTACATGCCTACTCTCCTCTGTCCACAACTAGTTTTTTTCTGGTGCTCAGGCGGATGTGATTCCATCAGTACAAATTAGCTGAAAACCCAGCCATTACATCTACATGGCAATCCACAGATTCACAAATATGATGCCATCCCCACAGGATCAACTTTATGCTGGGCCTTTCATCTACAAGGCCACCCACAAGTTACAAAAGGAGGCAAAATGGTAGCTCTCTGCATATGTATAATGAAGTCTCAGTGCTCCTGCTTTTAAGCAGGGTCATTTCTGTTCACACGAATGGAATAGATTTTCCAAAATGGATAGAATCCTAGAAAAATGACATAATGACCAGGCTCTGCAAATCAGCTGTAATCGTTATACCCTGAAAACCTAATTGAACTAAAAATCTCAAGAGTGATAACCAGAAATCAGGTATGTATGACAAACTTATAACTAAATTACTAAAAGGTTGGCATTGCCATTTTTCATGCACAGCTAGAAATGCCTATGCAAGAAGTCTTACACAATGTTTCACTCTTTTCTAAATGCTACAAGCTGAAGAATACTCTCTCCTTCCCGCATAGAATGTTATGGAAGAAAGAACAGGTAGTCTAAAGTCCAAGCAATAGTTTTTCAAAGACCTCTGAGATTTAAACCAATTCCTAGAGAACATTAACTAAATTTTCATTCTTTACTCACTCACAGCCCAGTTGCCTCACACAGTTTGAAATTTGATTGCCAGTTAAGAAAAGCTTCAGTCCATTTGTATTCGGTTCAGAGACATTTTTAACAGTGTTTACAGTCTCAAACACTGTGTGGACAAGTGCTGGAGAGAACCAGCATGTGCAGCTTTCTCCAGCAACAGGTACCAGAAAATGCCTGCAGGCACAGGGGTGAAATATCCTCTCTTGAAAGAAAAAATAAGTGTTGTGGGACAATCTTTCAACAAGATTCTTAGTGTTAGACTATGAAGCAAATAAGAAACCTGGTTTGCAAGCATAAGTTTCCAAGCATCTTTCACAGCTATATGGCATAAACTTCCACAATGTGGTATAAGAATGTGCTGTTTCAGATATTAATGACTTTGTAATTGCATGTAAAGGCATGAGTATGTATACATTGGAGGCAGGTTGACCAGAAAGGTAAATGTGTGCCCATTTCTGATTGCATTTATGTTTGTATTACAGCAAGCTCTTGGAATAAATGACTAGAATGATTTGAAAATTTTTGCTTTGATGCTATAGATATTGGTGCTGATAACATAGGGAAAGGTTGGTTACTAAACTCTACTGGGCCTAAAATTATGCTGGAAAGAATGCAAGTACATATGAGATACATAAAGATGTATTAACAGAACACTCTAGTATAAAGCTGAACATCAACCATGACAAATGTCGGGTCCCAAGTTTGCCAGAAAGTAAATTATTATAGACAGAGGAGAACATACCATTAGGTTGTACAACATGGCAGAAATGCACAAAATTTTCTACAAATATCTTTAACTATGAAGGATTATTCCCATCCCTGGCAACTCCTCAATCAATGTGATATGTTCCTCTGGAATTGATACAGCGTTCTAAAATTTCTTAAACCTACATCAGCACCCTGGAGGTTAGCATCGGGAAGATTCATTTTCTTAAGGTGTATAGAGCACTTAGGGAAGGTAGAAAAGGAGTCATCTTGGCTTGGGATTTGGCAGCATGACATTAAAGTAATGGAAATGAAGAGGGAAATTCCATCAATCATCTATGTGCTTGATATATTCTCGAAACAGAAAGCCTCTAGACATTTAAATTTTTTTTGCATTCTGAAGTCAAAAAATCCAGTCTCTAGTCTGAATTTTGTATTTCCCTCACCACCCAGATGTTTTGAAGAGGCATAAACCCAGATTTAAATTAAAGCCTTGAATCACATTTCAAAATCATAGACAAAGAATTTATCTATTATTATTTTCTCCATATTAAAATCATATCTAGGATCTAAGCTTATAAAAGCGAGCAACTTCACCCTTTTCTTCATGATATGCTTCACTTCTGAAGAGAGAAAACACGGTTATTTTAGCATCACCTATAGTTTCATGCTTGAAACAGCACCTAAGGTATATTCACGAACCAGAAAAGGCCTTATCACTGTTATACAATTCCATTTTGGCATCTGCTCAGCCATGAAAGCAGTTTCATTTTTATGTGAAATGTGCCAGATGGCGTGTGCACTGCATGGTTGAAACAAACACTCAGAACTCAATTCTGCTGCAAGTTCTTTACTGGAGGGAACTTTTGGTCATGTGGTTATAACTCCACGTGGTACTTTAAAAGTGACCAAAGTCCTATGTTAGGAAATACTTTTGTTCACGTTATTTCAGTTTTTAAAAAAATTAATTTTTGGCAAAAGAGGGGTGTGACTTTTGGAGTTGTTGAGAATCATCCTGCTGATAACTGAATTGTCAGTTGGTATTGATGTGTGAAATCTGACCCTAGCATAGCTTCTAAAGAAACCATATTTTCCATTTTAAAAAATCATCTGCCAGCTAATACAGGTAGAGTGGTTTGGGAAAGACACATTAGATTGTCTCTGAATGGAGAGTAAAATCTCTAGATCATTAAATTGAATGGCACAGTATTCATGAGCTGGGAGAGTTCTTTTAATATTGATTTTTTTTTAAAGGAGAGATAAATTCAAGCTTACCTTCCTTCAAAGAAAAATAAGTGTTAAATGAATATTATGACCTCTTTATAGAGATCATCATATCGCTATAAGGAACAACATTAGTAGTGTAGTATACTATATAAGAGACATATATATATGTGAGAGAGAAACAGACCATTGTATTAATCTGTTTTCATGCTGCTGATAAAGACATACCCGAGACTCAGTGATTTATAAAGAAAAGGAGGTTTAATGGACTCACAGTTCCACGTGGTTGGGGAGGCTTCACAATCATGGCAGAAGGTGAAAGGCACATCTTACATGGCAGCAAGCAAGAGAGAGAATGAAAGCCAAGTGAAAGGGGTTTCCCCTTATAAAACTATTAGATCTCATGAGACTTATTCACTACCCCGAGAACCATATGGAAAAAAACACCCCCATGATTCAATTTTCTCCCACCAGGTCCCTCCCACAGCATATGGGAATTATGGGAGCTACAGTTCAAGTTGAGATTTGGGTGGGAACACAGCCAAACCATATCAACCATGATGACATTCAATGATGTGAACAAATATTGACCACATGCTACCTGACTGGCATTGTGCCAGGTGAGAAAAGAGACATATGACTTCATTTTGCTTATTATTTTAGTTGAAGAATACAAGAAAGCAATCCCATTCACAATAGCTACCACAAATTAAAATAAAATAAAATACCTAGAAATAAATTTAACCAAAGAGTTGAAAGACCTCTATAAGGAAAACTATAAAATACTAATGAAATAAATTGAAGAGAATATAAACAAATGGAAAAACCTCCCATGTTCACAAATAGGAGGAGTTAATAGTGTTAAGATGATCATACTACTCAAAGCAATCTACAGATTCAATGCAATCCCTATAAAAATACCGGTGACATTCTTCACAGAAATAGAAAAAAAAAAAAATCCTAAAATTCATATGGAACCACAAAATACTCCAAATAGTCAAAGTAATCCTGGGCAGAAAGAACAAAGCTGGAAGGATACCAAACTTCAAAATATATTACAAAGCTATAGTAGCTAAAACAGCATGATACTGGCATAAACAGACACATCGACCAATGGAACCAAACAGAAAGTCCCAAAATTAATCCATACATCTATAGCCAACTGAAGTTTTACAAAGGCCTCAAGGAAATTCATTAAAGAAAGGATAGTCTTGTAAATAAATGGTATTATGAAAACTGGATATCCATATGCAGAAGAATGAAACTAGACCACCACCTCTCACCCTATACAAAAATAAACTCAAAATGGATTACAAACCTAAATGTAAGATCCAAAACTATAAAACTACTAGAGGAAAACATAGGAGGAACACCTCAAAACATTCGTCTGGAAAAAGATTTTATGAATAAGACCTCAAAAGCACAGGCAACAAAACAAAATAAACAAATGTGATTAAAACAAACTAAAAGCTTCTGCACAGAAAAGAATTAATCAACAGAATGAAAAGAGAACTTACAGAAGAGGAGAAAATATCTGCAAACCATTCAAGAGTATTAATATCCAGAATACACAAAAACTTCAAATATCTGAATAGAAAAGACTAAACAGTCTGATTTAAAATTGGCAAGTGACCTGAACAGACATTTCTCAAAAGAAGACATACAAATAGACAATAAATATATGAAACAATGTTCAACATCGCTAATCATCAGGGAAATGCAAATCAAAACCACAATGAGACATCATCTCACCTCAGAATGTCTACTATTTTTTAAAAGAACAGAAAAAAACAAATGACGGTGAAGACCCAGAGAAAAGGAATTTTTTTGTTTGGTGGAAATGTAAACCAGTACAGCTAGGGACAACAGTGTGGAGGTTGCTCAAAAACTACTGATAGAACTACCATATTCTCCAGCAATCCCACCACTGGCCATTTACCCAAAGGAAAGGAAATAAGTATATAAAAGAGACATCTGGCCCCCATGTTTATTGTAACAGTATTCACAGTATCCAAGATGTGGAATCATCCCATGTCTAACAACAGATGAATGGATTTAAATATGGTATATATACACAATAAAATGCAATTCAGCCATAAAAAAGGATGAAATCCTGTCAACAAGATCTAACTGCATAAAATAGAGCTAAAATTTAATACTATATTATCAAAACATGACACAATATGGTGATCTTAGCAGCTCTCCTCCCAGTAAGCTACTACAAATCCCTGTGGAGATTTAAGGTGAGCCTTACCTCTCTGGCTACCAGAGCTCTATTGCCATTTCTTGGGATACGGTCAGAGGAGATCTCGTCTTTGTCCTTGCATCAAAAGTTGCTATTTGCCAGGCGTGACTCATGCCTGTAATCCCAGCACTTTGGGACGCCAAGGTAGGCGGATTGCTTGAACCCAGGAGTTCAAGATCAGCCTGGGCAACATAGTGAAACCTCATCTCTACTAAAAATACAAAAAAGTAGCTGGCATGGTGGCATACATCTTGTAGTCCCAGCTACTCAGGAGACTGAGGCAGAAAGATCCCTTGAGCCTGGGAGATCAAGGCTGCAGTGAGCCGTAATTATACCACTACTCTCCAGCTTGCGTGACAGACGAAGATCCAGCCAAAAAAAATAAAAAAGAAATTGCTATCATTTTGAGCTAAACTTTGAGCCAGCCTGTCCTGAGCTCATCTGTCCTAAATCCATGTCCCATCTGCCCACTACTCCATCCACTGATTAATAACTTAACTTACTTGTGCCTTCCAAGTTGTACGTTCTTTGTAGACAAATACAAGTTCGAACTGTCATTTGTCATGTCTATACTAATGAAAACAGAATTCAGATCCCTTGCAAGAGTAACAGGATAAGGAGCCCCCAAAGGCACCTGAAGTTTGAAAGGGCTGAAAGAAAGAGTCATCAACAAGAAAAAGGGAACCAAAATAAAGAGGATAGGCTGGCAGCAAACCTCACTCACACAGTTACCCAGAGCAGGTTCCTCTATGTTGCCCCAAAACTAATCAAAACCTAATGATGAGTAACCACCAGTGAAGACATTTCTTCTTCTTTTTTTGAGACATTTCTTAAACTCAGAAACACCTGGCTGAAAAGGACCTTGGAGATCATCTGAGTATTTTCATTTTGCAGAGTCAAAAATAACTCACTTGAGGACATGAGCTTGAGTGTTGGTGCTCTTTCTAGTGTCATATGATATTTCTTGGGACAGACCTGTGCTGGACGCTGTAAGTGGATGCACTTCCTGTTGGAGGAAAGGAGGTAAACGTAGCAGCTCTGCTAAAGAATCAGTTCTTGGGTTTTTTTTTTCTGATTTATTTTTAATCCCTAAGTTGTTACTATGCTGTCTAATTTTCTAATTTGATGCTTGTGTACTTCTAAACCAGCTCATAGCATTTCAACAGGGTCAGTATGAGGGTGAGGCAAGAGAGATGCCTTATATGATCCTAACAGTGACTGTCTCCTTATATTTTGCATGTTAACTGTCTTACTCACCATACATTAGACCCAGCCCTGCATTTTAACACATCTAACAAACTGTGGTTTCTGATTTATTTGTACAGGTCAAGATAGAGAATCGGGGAGCCAATTATTTAGATTATAAGGCAAAAAACAACAAACATATACAAAATGAAGCTGTTACTTAATTCATCACTCTTTCCTAAATACTGATTATATTAGCAAAACAGAGATGGAGCCCCCCCCTCGTGACCTAGAACTATGAAAATATGAACAGTTAACTTTAGTATGTTAAAGGATTCCAAACCCAAAGTAATCACATCTCCAGCAGACTTAATTTAAGATACTTCCAAATTTCAATAACTGACCTGACCTATGGGTTTTAAATTTAATCTGAAATACAATTTTTCATCTAAATTATGGAAGTAATAATCACCTTAAAGAGGGAAAAACTGCTAGTGCTATTGCCGTATGACCAATGGAAGAGAGTAAGTAAATGGAGAACTGGCAGAAATCAAAAGGGCATATAAAACATATGATCATTTGTTGGAATATAAGCCTTTCAGCTTTTGAAATATAGACTAGATTAGGGTGTGACTTCTCTTTTGGGTAAGCAGTGCTGTTTGAATTAGGGCACTTAACTCTGCCAGCACCAAGGGCTGAACTGATCAATAATACACATCTCATGTTGTATTGCAATGAGCCCAATCAGTCTTTTGTGTTGAGAGTGTTGGGTATAATGCTTGACAGAATAAGTACAGCTCATATGATGGACAACTCTTCATCTCAGTCTCACAAGAGCCTGAATGTGAATGTCAAGGAGGAGTCAGAGAGTATAGTGACAGTGAGAAGTTGGAACTCATTTTTTTGCACTATTAGAAATCCAAGGCAAACATCCAAAGGAAGTTAGTTGGCTCAGGGAATCCAAGGTAGGTTTGAATAATCAAAAACTAGAAAGTTTGGGGATGTATTTGGGCCTCAGGAACAACTAGGGCTAGAACCAGGATCATGAATGTCATAATGTCATGAATTTCTCTCTCTCTTCCCCCACCCCCCACCTCCCTTTCTCTCTTCTCTTTGTGCTCTTTGTGTCTTTCTCATATTGGATTCCTTCTCTCCCACTGCAGACCATCTTTTTCCAAATATCAGAAAATTTAACCTGGAGAACAAGGTCATGTAAGAAAATGACGTCACTGAAATAGCTACATTTAAATTTCACTGAGAAAAGAGTAGGGAAAAAAGAGGTTGCTAGAGAAGTAATTCCATAGATGTCTTTTTAGCAATCATTCTAAATGTTACATTCAACCAAAGACTAGTTTACCCTTTAAAGAGGAAGACAACCCCAACAGATGTGGTGTTAGAATCTAGGTATTTCCTTATTTTACATAATTTAAAATTTAGAGGGAAGAGAATGAGGACATTTAGATTACTTTTAGAGACTACATAATATACTTGTGTTTATGTGCCTACCTTTCCTGTTTTGGAGAGCCTAACGTCTTCTTGTCATGAGGGAAAAATAGGAACAGGAAAATATTGGATCACTGATACACTTTATTGGCCCTAGTTTCAGGAAGATAAACTCAAAGAGATGGTGCAGCACCCCCCTGATTACACCATCCCAGAGAAACATCCTCCATGTTTCCAGTAGCCAGTGGGAGAAGCAGCATGTGAGGCAGTGTAGTGTTGTTATTGTTATTATCGTTGTTAATTTTATTTGGAGTGAGACAGCAGGAGGCCTATTGCTATAGATCTTAACATAATAACACTTCTTAGAGCAATGCTCCACAGACAATTCTTCCCTGTCCTGATTTGATAGTTCTCTAAACCTGTTTAATAGACGATAAATACATTAATTATTTACATTAATTAATGTAAATAATTGCATTAATACATTACAGTGCCATTGCACATCCATGGAACTTATTAATTAATTCATTAAGTAATTATTAAATTTCAAGATTGACCTGCACATGGGAAATAGAGGAATGTAAATTACAGAAACCTTCTGGGGTACAATATGCAAACATTCATTAACATCCTTAAATTCTATCAGTCAGCAATTCTCCAAAAGGATAGAAGAAAAGAGTTGACTCTCCTTTCCTAATCATAATAACAGCAATAATAATGAAACAAACAAGCAACATCAACAATTAGTACTATTACTTGTAAATCAAAACAACTAGCATTGATTGACAGTTTGCAATACACAAGTACAGCTCTGGAAGTGTTATGTGCATATGATCACTCCACTTTCCTTGCAAATAACAAGAATTCAGTTTCCAACTGAAGCATATATTCTTAAGACCCTCAAAATCCAGCAAGGCATACTTACAAAAATCCAGCCTATTAATCTAATAGGCACATAATAAATGTTTAAAATCCAGTTTTTAAACAATAGAGACTCTTCACTCTAGACCACAATTTCCAGAATTCTGCTGCCAAATGTTTTCGACAGAAAGAAGGAAAGTATTTATTTGCTCCCTCGGATACTCTAGGGTTTTCCTGTATAGCAGTGTTTCCTGAATAGTAGCAATTTGTCATATGACTAAACAAATTCATCAATTTAGTCATGAGGTATTCTTGACCAACAGTACACTGTATAGTTACTGTCACACCCAAAAGAAAAAAAAATCCTAAGAGTTAGTCACATCCCCACATAATCCATCTTCTGTAAAGAGATTGCATTCCCTTTGCATTCTTTTCCAATTCAGAACATGGGCCTTGTCCTTTTGGGTACTTTTAGATTTCAAAACTTAATTCAAAAATATTTATTTTGTGCCTATAAGGACATATTCCTTGAAAGAGCCAACAAAATAAATGTTACACTCAACTGTGCTTTGCCTGTAGCTCTTAAGATTTTTCCCCTTAAATTAGTAAAACATACAAAATTCAGATGGCAGCATATGGTGCCTTCCATGGAAACATTTCCTTTACATTATTGAGAATTCTGCAATCTCATTCCACTTTAATAAACATATGAAAACTACCTCTTACATTATAAATGTGTAACTAGCTAGATTAAGTATTTTCATATGCTTTGCTGATTTTTCCAATACCTTCAGGAGTTAGACTAAACGTTTTATGTTTAATCGAAAGGTATGATGCATGCTATTTATCATCTATTAAGCATCAACTTAAATATTTCTAAAATATGAAAGGAAGTGACCGTCTGCATCCAGGCAGAGCAAACAACCCAGCCCTGAGGCTTAATACATTACAGTGCCATTGCACATCCACAGAACTTATTAATTAATCTATTAAGTAATTATCATTTAAATTTCAAGATTAACCTGCACATGGGAAATAGAGGAATATAAATTATAGAAACCTCCTGGGAGAAAATTTGCAAATGTTCATTAACATCCTTAAAATTGTTTACCACTATTTGAACCAGAAATTCTACTTCTTAGAATTCATCTTAAAGAAGCAAAGAAATACACAAAATAATTTATATTTATCACAGCATTATTTATAGCAGTGTAATGGCATTCCCCAACCTTTAATTTTATAATAGGGTACAATTTTCAGTCAATACTCAAATTATGATGCTTATGCAGGAAGTTGCTTATGCAGGAAGTAAGCTGACCTACATAAGATCTCTTGTGTACATATATGTGTATGTATATGTATATGTATACACCAAAATGTTAGCAGTGATTACCGCTGGATGGTTGGGTTATATACAATTTTTGTTTTATTTTTAATATTTATCCTGCAGTTTCCAAATTTTTACCTCAAATTATTATTTCCATTATTTTAACTAATTAATATAGTACATATTATAAAAGCTATCAAGGTACTAAATATGGGCTGTTGCCCAGTCTCCCACCAATGACCTCCTCCTTCAGAAAATCTATGCTTGAAAACCTTGGTTTTCTGCTTGCCTAAGAAAGCTCCCAGGAAGCTTCAGACACCAGCTTTTTAAGATGTGCAGTACCCCTCAGTTGTAATATTGTGATCTACTCACATCCCACATGCATTACTCCTACTTGCTCATTTTATGAATGAAAACACAGATGATGGGCTCCCTGGCAAAGTCACACAGGTGCATCATCTCAGGTAGAATTTACATTTGTGTCAGTTAATTGTCAAGCTTGTTTATTCAAGAGTCTAATTTTGCAGATTCCATTTCTCTTCAGAGTGGAGGTCCCCACCAATGGAATATGGAGGCTGCAAAACTTTTCACTTTATCCTAGAAATGACTGGGTTCAGGATAAATGCAGATTGGCAGCATCCTACCCAACACCTCCACCCATATGTATAAGGAGCAGTTCAAGCAAAATGTTTAGAGACTCTTGCGATAGCATCCCATTGCCCACTCAATGATTTTCAGACCCCTTACCCTGACATTTTCTATTTTCTATATATGAACTGTCCTCAGGACCATGTCTGGCTATATTGATTTCTGTTTCCAGATATGATTTTCTTTTTACCCAGTTTTACTTGCAATAATATAAACATATACACTGTTTTTCAGTTTTCATGCATTTTTTATGCTGTTGCCACTGCTTAAAATTCCCTGCCCCATATAGATTATGTCCACCCATCATACTGTGTCTTGCTTTTACCTGCATCTACATCAGACCCAACTAGCCTAATCTAATTTCTGGTTTAGAATTTTTTCTAAACTTCTCAAGTTTTAAAATATATTTCCTCATTTTTTTATGAAAGAAATGCCTGCATAATAATGCTGATATTGTCCTAATAAAAACTTAAACATCTACATGTAAATTATGTTACACCATTAACAGGATTCCAAGACAGAAACCAGGATTTGCGAGGGGAAAATGGGCAAGTAAATTCTCATATCTATTTAATTACAGAGCACTCATGTAAAATTTCCTTTGGCTGCCTCCATCAACATAGCAATGACTTTCATACCACTTTGACAGGGCAATTTCATCTATTTAGCAAAGCTAAAGGGAAAATAAAATATCATCAATCCCTTTGATTTGATTCATTTCTTCTTTCATTTTTAGCTTCTTAGTTTGTATGCATTTCTAAGAGCCACCAAAACATAATGACATAAACACACACACACACACACACACACACACACACACACACAAAAAAAAAAAAAAACCCCCCCCCACACCCCACCACCAAAACACCCACACAACCAAAAAAAAAAAAAAAAAAAAAAAAAAAAATTAGAGAAAGGCAAGTTGTGGCCAGATGATGAGTGACTTTTAGGTCAAGCTATGAAGTTTGAAAATACCCTGTAGGCAAAGGGGGTCCTCATGAATATTTCGGGGGACTAACTTGATCAGATTTCTTTCTCAGGAAGATGTACTAGTATTGATGGAGAAATGAGGTATGGGGACCTATGGCAATAATCAGGCAAACAGTGAATTAAGGTGTAGAAAAGTTGGAAGAAGGGGTAGGGATGAAGAATAGAGGTCACACTACACATAGTTCTGAAAAGCAATATGATGATTGTTTGACTCTAGGGAGTGTTATTCTATGTGTGTTGTAGAAAACTGGCTTTTAAAGAATATTTTTGAAAACAAATACTAGAATTTTTAATGTTGTATGTCTATTATCACCTATAGAAAAAAGGCAGTAGATGCAAACCACAGCTAGCTCAATTCTAATGCTGAACAAGAAACTGAGCACTGCAAATTGTTCCCCCAACTCTAATCTGCCCATCCATGAATTTGAAATGACAAAAAGTGAAAAAGAAGTCTCCTCTAGACAGAAAAATTTGATGAAGAATGATTTCCTAATAGAAACAATATAATACACCAAAAGAGAAAGCTATAAGGAGCAGAGGGTTAAGTATCCAGTAAGTCCAAATGCCAAATGTTGAGTTGCTAAAATAGATGAGGGTTACTGGAATTTTTCCTGAAATGAACCTTTTAGACTGCTTGTCAATTTCTGCAACAGCAGTTCATCACAACACAGGCTGACGATCACACCGTATTTTAATATTAACTCATCCACAGCTCCAAACTCGGGTGCTTCAAGAAGTCTAAAGCCCAGGGATGCTGTAAACAGGTCTAGCTGCCCAGGTTTTCTCAGCCTTGAAGATTAACTCCCATGCCCTTGATTCATTCGAAGGATGTGCAGAAGAGAGGAGTGTTGGTGTCTCAGTAAGCCTCTTTCTGTGCATGTAAGATGATAATCGCCTAAAAAATTGAAAGCTGGGCACTTTAATTTTCTACCATCTGTAATCATATGCAAACTGTGGTAAAGCCAAAAATGAAGTCAAGGTACTAGGGCTTCTAACATGTTATTTCTTGTGTCTTTTTTTTTTTTTCTTTTGGACTCTAGATCTGGAGAAAATAAGCTGTTTGCAACAGGGTAATTCAGTTATATGATGCACTCACGCAAAATCCCATTTTAAGTGACAGGTCATCATTATAGAGGAACCACATGATATGGATAGGGGCTGGCACAGATTCTAGTGAACAGCCGTACTCCTTTATTTGAGTGGCTGCATCATAAATCAGAGTGGACCAAAGTGAAAATGAACCATTTTTTAAGACTAGAAACCCCATGCTCACTCAGAGTAGAGGGCTGCACAGGCAAGCTGACAGTTTCTGTAGACCACGGATGGGGCAGTCAAGTTTCCACTAGGTGGGAATTTCTGATGCAATAAATGACACACCTAAAATTATAACTGAATCTAAAACACCACCCCGCTAAAAATGCCTTTAAAACATGAAATTTCTGTAGGATAATAAATCATACAGGAAAAAAAGTTAAAATTCAAGCTTATATGTGTTACCAAAATTAGGCACGATACAGTCCAATTTAAATGTTTATCTAATAATGAATAAGCTTAATATATTGGGTTACATGCATACATTTAAAATGTGAGAACTACTCTAGGCTCCAACTAGAAATAGAAAACTAGCAACTGCAATTTTTAAGGAAGAAATTGTAAACACCTCATTTCTTAGCAAAGCAACAAGATGTAGTGGAATAAACACAAGCTTCAGAGGCAGATGTGGCTTCAAACTCCACCTCTACTACTTAGTGACAATGTGACTTCACTGCTTGTAAATGTTGGGTAAATGTTGGGTAACTATATTGGCTTCATTGGTTAAAGTAAAGGTAACAGGTAGAAAACACCTCATAGAATTCATGTTAATTTCCATTTCCCTTCCTCCACTTTTTTCCTGTTTTGAAATGAAGCAAAGCTCTTTCAGCCTCCAAAGGGATCAGTTATGGCAGTGGTTGGTCCCAAGCAAGTCTGTGTGTTAAGAGGCATCCCACGTGGTTTCTTGTTCATTTCATTCAGGGCACCTTCACTGCAGCTTCCTTCCATTTTCTGACTCTTTAAAGATGAATTTGTGTTTCTGCCTGGAATACAAATTGCTTGAGTTGCACTTAGTCTGGTCCTGACAGCTAAGATAAAACTTTCATGGAGAAGTGGATTGTGCCCAGGCAACAGCAAAGAAAATGCAACCTCTCAAATTGGCTTAATTGTGCTATTTTCAAAAACCTGTTGAAACTATTACCTCCTCTGTTTCAGTTTTAAAGCTTTTGATTAAAAAAAAAAAAAGCCTCTTGTTAGTCCCATAGTCCTGTAATTTGTACTTGCACAGAAGAGATCTAAATGTATTTCCTGAGTATATTTTATAAAAATATCAGATGTGACAGAAATATCAAGGATCAGCTCTCTAAGAGAAAAACAGAAAGTTCTCACTTCTGTATGATATTACTAAATATATGATACTAAAGTGTTGTGCCTGGCTTTAAAGAATAAAAACACTCACATGCATGCATATAGCACAAAGAAGGGGTGTCCCCCTGCTCAGTTCCTCCTGCAACAAATTCTCAACATTCAGGGCATCCAGAAGATGGCAGAAATTCAGTCTAGGAGCTCATTCCTCAAGTGTTCATCAAGGGCCCTTCAACCCAACACTGCTTAGACTTCCACTTTTGCAAAAGGAAGGGCACAGAGTGAGGCTATCCTGGCCTCAGCTGAATCTACAAAGGGTGCTTCATGCTGCCTAGCTAATTATTCTGGTATCTTGATTATGCAGGAATAAAGTGCAGGAAAATTTTTCTCATTTTCTTGGTTACAAAATATTAATGATGAGATTAAACAATGGATTAATAAACTCTGTTAGATATGATGCTTAGATGAAGTGTTCATACACTGAGAGTATTTGTCCTCTGCTTCCAAGAAGGTTTCTTCCTCCTGCATTTTGACCATGAGAACAAAATGAGAGAGTACACTCATAGTTTTTGTTCGTGGCTCTGATAAGAATGTGATATATCGTGAAAGAAGACAAACTTACGCCCACAGTTCAAACTATAAGACAAAAATGTTCTGTCCAGGGGGGCAAAGCACAGGTGAAAGGGGAAGCAGAAAGAAAGTAATAGCCTATACACAGTAAATACTCAACAAATATCAATTGTTTTTGTTGCTATTGTTGCGATCATTGTTTGGTTGTCATCATGACCGAGGGTAGGTACTGGGTAAGTTGAGTAGATGGCGGTCAAAACAAAATAGAGAAAAAGAGAAATAGACAAATATGAAGAGATATTTTAGAAAGGAAGATGAGAAGGAAAAAAGATAAGAGGATATAAAGAAATAGAAATTAGGTAATTCGGAATGCTCTGGAACGTTATTAAATAGGTAAGTATAGGTCAATGTCAGCCATAAGGCACTGAGTGCTTTAGAAGAAAATTGACTGCATAAACGAGAGGTCATTTTGTTCCAAGGGACAACACGTAGAAAAGTCACAGAGTATATAAAAATTCAGTCTATCTTTCTAAACGGACCTCTCCCAGGGCCTGTTTCTCATTTTGTTCTGAACGTGTGTAGAGCACATTTAAGTACAGGACTTCACATATGTTGACTTTTAAAGAAGAACTTCACTTCAGAAGCTCTTCAGGGACTACAGCAAGATGAGAAACAGAACTTGGGTGCTTTTCATCTTCGTCTGAACAGTCTGCTCTTCTTTCATTGTCACAAACACACAGTGCCCATTTTTCAGATGCTACAGTCTCATATCCACAGCAGCTGACATACAGAAAAGAAACAGATATCTTGAGTCTTTTCTGAGACTTTTGTTAAGCATGAAACTTTTTAAGAACAACTTAGGTTTCTCAGAATTAACTCATAATTGTCTATGCTTAATGTTTTTAAAGATAATTCTAGTATAACAAAAAAAGTTTAAAACTGTGTCATATTGAACCTTTAGTTCAGTCTAGCCAGTGACCAGATCAGTCCTCTGGTAATTTAGCCAATTACCAAATCAGCCCTCCATTTTCTCCCTCCAAATGCATGGCCCTGTAATAGCTGACCTTGAGTTCATAGAGGCCGTGTCTCTATAAACGACAATCACTTGAAATTTGCCTAATCATGGAACACCAAGTGTCTTACTACCCAAATTGTATTCACCATTTCACTGAACTGTTTTTCAATTTCAAGCATATTGTCAGCTAGTGTGATGTTTACTGTTCAGTAAGTTAATTCTCTATTATACAGGAATCTCCTAAACATAAGAAAAGTACACAATTGCTCTTCTGAAGTGAGAAAATGTACATGCATCCATGGCAGATTACAACACTGGTGAATTTAATTGTGACCACAATTCAAGTCCAGGCCATTCATGTGGATAAAGCTTCAGTGCACACTCAAGAGCCATCACCTGTGTTGTGAATGAACCCAGTAACTCACTAAACCTTTATTATTAATATTGCTCACAATGTTCTAGACACTATGCTATAGGATTTGCATGTGGCGTATGTTTTATTTTCAGAAAGAACACGATGAAATCGGCACTATCACTAGGCAAATTTACAGATAAGGAAACTATTGCTGAGAGAAGGAAGTCACTCCCAAGGCCACACAGCTAGCTCGTGTCAAAGTCAGATTAGAATCTGGGTCTTTCTGTCTCCAGAGCCATGCTCAGAAATACTCTTCACTAGCTTCAGTGCACATATCACCTGGAGACAATTTCTTATTTATTTCTGTACCCTCTTGAACTGGAAATGCCTTCTGCTTTGACCAATGGAATACAGTAGAACTGATGTTGCACTAGATGCAGGCATAACCATCCATAGTCTGGAATCATTTGCTTCCTGTCTCTTTAAGCCAAAATGCTACCCTGACACCATCATTCCATGAGAAGCCCAGAATACAGAGAAAGGCCCCAAAGGTTGAGATAGCATGTGGAGAGAGAGAGAGAGAGAGAGAGAACCAACAGCAGACTACCAAGTACCAATATGCCATATACAAGATAAGACGCCACCTTGGAGGATTTGAGGTGGATCCTCCCACTCTCGTCACCCCAGTGGGCACCACGTTCAGCAGAGATCCACAAAGTTATATGCAAAATAAATGGTTATTTCAAGTCCTAAACCTTGGAGTCATTTGTCATGGAGTAATAAATGACTGAAATACATTACCATATATAATTATAAATATATATATATATATAGAGAGAGAGAGAGAGAGAGAAACCTATATACTGAAAACAAAATAAAAAATAAATGCTTTATGCAGAATCTAATTTTAATAAAAAATCAGGGTAATTGAGTAAAATGTTTTCCTGTAATTATTTGAAAATTTTCTTGTTTTCTCATTTTCACCTTGAATGTGTAGATATAGCCATAGAATTCTGACTCTGTGGTCAAGATTTTATAATAGTTTATATATTTTAAACTTCAACAAATTTGATGTACTGACGTTCATAATATATTTTCCTCTAATTTTGTATTTCCCCTTACCTTTAGAGCAACTGCAAAATTGTGCTGTCTTCTACAGGGGTATAAGATACATACAAAGATCTACATTCCCCTCTTTTACACCGGATTCATCTGTTCAGATATAAAAGTCAATCTAGGTTATTAAATGGATTTGTATATGTTCTGCTCTAGAGAGCCGAATCAGTACAGGAAATCTTCATTATCATAAGTTTCCAGATGAACACAAATCCAAAGTGAAATTTAACAAATTTTTAACTTGCATAAGCAATAGTTAAGTTTTCAGCACTATTCCATTTTCATGCTGGAGATGTAATGGCATCTTATCCTTTTACCCTCATGCCTAGACACTCTGCACAGAAAATCCTTCCTTGATCATTAAAATTGATGCACATACCAAATCATTGAATAACCACATTCATCCCCATCTGCTAGGGAGGCACAGTGCCACATAGATGTGCTCCGCCAGGACTTTTGAGGCATAACAATCAACCGAAGATGGGATTAGACATAAACGACGCTGACTGCAACAATAGTTCTGCCCATTCTAACTTTCTGTTTAGCCCTGGGCAAAATATTTCAATAGAAAACACTATGGCTGTTACGTGTGTACATAATCAATTACAAAGGTTAGTGTCTGGGTCAACCTGATGGAAATTGTATCTAAAGTTTCTAAAATTTCTCGCCATGTAATGATGACCTTTCCCTTCACTATCAATGGCCACGTTACCATCTGCAATTGGAACACTGGGTCTTTCCCCTTACCTAAGTTGGATCTCTACCTTATCCTAACCCACAAGCGCCCCCTCACTTGCTTTCTTTAGTTTATTTCTAAGTGAAATTTTCATAAAATTTGTGCCAACCTGTCTCCCATCCATCAGATCTTCAGCTCTACTTTCCATCCTAATCCCACATCCAGTTTCATGGTTTATGTATAATTTATAGCCAATCACTTCCTCTAATAATTCAGACTCGTGTACCCAACTGTTTGGGGGGCATCTCCACCTGGATATACATAGGCACCTCAATCCGAATGCATCACAAACTGAATCCACTATCTTCAACTTACCAATTCCCATTTTAAGGAATAGCAATATCATCCACCCTATACCACAGATCCTCTCCCTTTCTCCAAACCTTCCATCTGTTACCAGGCCCTGCCATGTTTTATCTCCTCATAAGTCTCAAATTCAGCCCCTGCTTAAAATCTTTCTACCACTGCCTTAGTTCAAGAGCTCATTAGCTCTCACTTCAACTATTGAAAAAGCTTTCAGTCTTCACACATTAGCTCCTCTAATGTAATAGCAGTTAACATTTATTGAGTGTTACCAGGACTCAGGTACTTTCCAGGTTTATTATACATATTAATAGGTGCTTTTATGATTCCCTATTTTAAATATTAAAAAAGGAGGCAGAGAGATTAAGTTACTTGTCCAATATCATATCTAAACACGGTAGAAGCAGACTAGGAATCCAGACAGTCTGGCTAAGCTTTTAACTACTCTACTCCACTACCTGATCTTGGCTTTCCTTTGTTTGAAGTGGCTGCCAATCACTCACAGATCTAAAAGCAGGCTCCCCAGAAAAGTGTTCAGAGCTCTTTTTAATGGAACTCCTACCTACTGCTCTCATGTATCTCCAGGCTTTCTCCCTTCCCTGGTCTTTGCTTTCTATGTGCAGATCTGCTCAGGACTCTTCAGTCAACTCTGTCACCACTCCATGTTTCTCTTACCTCTCACTTTCACACACTTCCACTCTCCATCCTTCCATCAATCACTCTCCCATTAACCTTTTGTCTTCAGGCTTCCATCACCTTTCATCTGAACATGCTTTTTTAGAATCACCAAGGCCTCTCTGGTGACTGACAAACTGAATGTTGTGAAATGTACAGTCAAACCCCTTTGAGCTCCAGCCCAGCCTCTTTTTAGCTATGTGATCTTCAATAAGTTATTGTGCTAGTAATTATTTCTCTTTCATCTACTCTTCTCTAAAGTATATCTACCTTCCTTCTATCCTGATACTGTCAAGCTCCCCCACCTCTCATTTTTATCTTGACACTCTCATCCACACCTGTTTTCCTTAGAGAGCACCCCGTGTCCCAGGACTTTGCTTCTGCTTCTCCCCTTCCACCCAGTCCATGCTTGGCCACTTATTGACTGCATGGTCCTTGACAGTTAACTTCTCTGACAATGGATCCTCACTTATAATATGTAAGTAATAATAACTATCCTCATACTTCAGTGTACTGTATAAGAATTAATTAATATATTATAAATGAAGCTATGTTAAAAACTCTGAAGACCCACTCACATGGTAATGTGGTTGTTGTATGAAAGTGTGTGTATGTGTGTGTAATATACATATAATTTTAAGATAACCTTAAACTTAAAGAAAAATTCCAAGGATAGAATAAGGGACATTTTTTTAACCATGTGAAAGAATAATGCCAAATTTATGCCCCAATCACAACTTAATACTTAGTGTATATTTCCTACAAACAAGAACATTGCCCAACATGATAACAATACAACCAACAAAACCAGGAAATTAACAGTGATATGTCACTACCATCTAATTCTCAGATCCTTCATGCATTTCCAAATGTCCCAATAATGTCCTTTATAGCAAGATCATCCAATTCAGAATCACACATTACATTTAGTTGTCATTATTCTTTAATCTCCTTCACTCAGAACAGTTCCTCAGCTTTTCATCTACTTACACAACACTGACATACTTGAAGGTTATTGAACAGTTATTTTGTTAAAGGTCTATCAATTTCAGTTTGTTGTTTTCCATGATTCAATTCTGGATATGGGTCTTCGGTAGAAATATCACAGAAGTGATGTTGCATTTTTCTCATTGCATCCTCTTAGGGGTGTATGATTTTTATTTGTCCCCTTACCAATGATGTTAACTTTGATCACTTCATTAGGTGGTGAACTTACTTTTTCACTGTGAACTTACTTCCCACTCCCACCATCAATACGTATTTTGTGGAGAAAGTGCTTCGTGGAAGAGGTACTTTAAAACTTACTTTCTCATCAAAGTTGCAATTTATTTATTTATTTATATCACTATGAACTAACAATTTCTTCTTTTATTCAATGACTCTTTTATTTTGAGGCTGAAATAGGTCAACATTTGGCCAGTGAAAGCCAAAATACGTCATTTTAATATGCCTTCTCTTCTTTTTGCGCTCCTTTATGATCCAAAAATCTGTTTCAGGCTCATGTTATATTTTCCTAGTCCCAGCTCTGGGTCAGTTATTTCTGCATGGAGACCTTGTTCCTTTTAGTCCTTTGAGTGAAGAATGGTGTTTTGAAGCTAATGTATGGGCTCTAGCTGTATTGCTTGCTGGAGTGGGAATTGCTGTTCCAAGACCTTCTTACTTGAGAGAGTTAGGAAACATATCTATTATTACACACACACACACACACACACACACCCCAAATATGGACAAATTTAAGAGAACATTCTCTGCGAATTCCTTTCCTGAATAATTCCATCCCAAAGACATTAGGTGGGCAAAGCAAGGGAGACATCCACATGGAAGACCAGGCTACTGTGAGAAGTTGGAGTCCAAGCAGGGTGAGGAGTATGTCCATGTGGAAGATGGGAAGGCCCCACGTGAGATGTTGGAACCCAAACAGGGCATCCATTCATGGGAGTAGTCTGGCATGGGTGTCACAGCATGGGCTGGGTGAGCACTCTGCCCATTCAGAGAAGGGGCTTGGTGAGGAATGTCAGAACCCAGGCGGGATGAGCAGCGTCCACACTAGGGAAGGCTACACGTGGAACATAGGGCCTCAGGGGAAGAGGGCACCAATGTATACAAGTGGTGTGTCCAAGTTTGAGCATGGTGAAGAGGAGGGTGTCCATGTGTGATGGGAAACCTAGTATGGGATGTGAGGAGGGCATCCACAGAGAGGAGTGGATGGTGGTGATGAGGGCTGATTAGTTACACACAGGAATATTAATTGAATGTGTGACAGATGCACTCCTTACTCTGCTTGGGCACCAACATCTCACACCAGGCCAGACCTCCATGTGCACATTTTTCTTGTTTGAGCCCACCCAGTGGCTTTGGTACTGACTTATTCAGGAAGGGAAAAAGGAAAGAAAAAAGAAAGAATTGTTGCATTGTTTTACTTATCTTATTTTTTGGCATCTTTTCTTCCGTTCACAGCCAATATTGTCTTACACATTATTTGTCCATATTTGCTGACTTCATTTTCTCAGTCTTTACTGATTCCTTAGCCCACTTCCATCTGGCTTTAGCCCTCGTTCCTTTCCAGTGTGACCAAGTCATGGATGACTTCCTTATTCCTAAATCCAAAAGACATTTTTCAGTCCTCATGCTGCATGATCTGTTTGAGGCATTTGACACGTTCGCCTCTGAAAATAGCCTATTCCCTTGGCTTCCATGACGCAGCACTCTCATGATATCCTCCTACCTCTCTGGCTACTTCTCAGCCTCCTTAACAACCTCTTCTTCCTTTGGCCATTTCTCAAATGTTGGCACTACTAAAGGCTCAGTCCCAAGCCTTCTGCTCTTCACACTCTTCACACTCCCACATCTCAGTACTGCCTTGGCTCCAATTCTTATCTCTATGCTAACATTTTAGAAATCTTTATCTCTATCTCTATAAGTCTGACTTTGAGCTCCAAAAACATATACCCCACTGTCTGTCATACATTTATTTGACTCAGCAGTATTTACTGATCACCTGCTACTCATTGTGTGCACTATTCCAGGTTCTTACTAACTCCATGTACATGTCTTTAAGTCACCTAAAACTCAACACACACAAGATAATGGTGTTGTCTTAACCTCTCCTCCAGAGCCTATGCACACTTCCGGCATTCTCTATCTCAGTAAATGCCATGATCTCTTCCCCTCTGCTGAAGCCAGAAATGTCTCACCCCTAGTCACTCATCCTTGAATCTAATCAATCAAGAAGTCTTACTGCTCCTACCTTTTACATATTTCCTAAGTCTGTTTAATTCTCTCCATCTCCACCATTATTTCTAAACTACAGTCTTCTAACTGGTTTCCCTGCCTCCAGACTTCTCCTTTACACATACAAACTTTCAATCTAATCTCTACATAGCAGTCAGAATATTCCTTCTTTCTCATTGTTGGTGTTTGTTTGTTTGTCTGCTTGTTTTAGAGACATCGTCTTGCTCTGTCACCCAGGCTAGAGTGCAGTGGCGCGATCTCGGTTCACTGCAACCTTCACCTCCCAGGTTCAAGCAGCTCTCATGCCTCAGCCTCCTGAGTAGCTGGGATTACAGGCATGTGCTATCACCCCCAGCTAATTTTTGTATTTTTAGTAGAGACAGGGTTTCACCATGTTGGGCAGGGTGGTCTGGAACTCCTGGCCTCAAGTGATCCACCCACCTCAGGCTTTCAAAATGCTGGTATTAGAGGCATGAGCCACTCCACTAAACCAGAATATTCCTTTGGAAATGCAAATCTAGCCAAGGAAAGAGGTGACGGACTGTGCTACCAACCCCAGGTACTAGGCTTTTCCCAAGGATTTTTGCAATTCACAGATCAGGAGATTCCCTCGTGAGCCTGCACCACCAGGGCCCTGGGTTTCAAGCACAAAACTGGGCAGCTGTTTGGGCAGGCACTGAGCTAACTACGGGAGTTTTTTGTAATCCAGCGGCACCTGGAACTCCAGAAAGACAGGAGAACCATCCACTTCCCTGGAAAGGGGGTTGAAGCCAGGGAGCCAACCAGCCTCAGTGGGACTCAGCGGGTCCCACTCCCATGGAGCCCAGCAAGCTAAGAACCACTGGCTTGAAATTCTCACAGACAGCACAGCAGTCTGGAGTTGACCTGGGATGATCCAGCTTGGTAGGGGGAGGGGCATCCACCATTACTGAGGCTTTAGTAGGCTATTTTCCCCTGACAGTGCTAAGTACACTGGGAGGTTTGGACTGGGCAGAATTCACCACAGTGCAGCAAAGCAGCTGTGGCCAGACTACCTCTCTAGATTCCTCCTCACTGGGCAAGGCATCTCTGAAAGAAAGGCACCAGCCCCAGTCAGAGGCTTACAGATAAAACTCTCATCTCCCTGGGACCAGAGCACCTGGGGGGATGGGCAGCTGCTGTCGAAGCTTCAGCAGATTTAATCTTTCCTTCCTGCAGGCTCTGAAGAGAGCTGCAGATCCTGACAAGGGGGGATTCTCCCAGCACAGTGCACTAGCTCTGCTAAGGGACAGACTGATTCCTCAAGTGGGTCCCTGACCCCCATGCCTCCTGACTGGGAGACACCTCCCAACAGGGGTCAACAGACACCTCACACAGGATAGCTCCAGCTGGCATCAAGTCAGTTCCCCTCTGGGACGAAGCTCCCAGAGAAAGGAGTGGGCTGCAGTCTTTGCTGTTCTGCAGCCTCCACTGGTGATACCCAGGCAAACGGTGTCTGGAGTGGACCTCCAGCAAACTGCAGTAGACTTGCAGAAGAGGGGCCTGATTTGTTAGATGAAAAACGAACAAACAGAAAGCAATGAAAACAATGACATCAACAAAACAGAATCCCCTACAAATACCCAATCCAAAGATCATCAGCCTCAAAGATCAAAGGTAGATAAATCCACAAAGATGAGGAAAAACCAGTGCAAAAACACTGAAAATTCCAAAAGCCAGAAAGCCTCTCCTCCAAATGATCACAACTCCTCTCCAGCAAGGACGCAAAACTGAACAAAGAATGAGACTGACTAATTGACAGAAGTAGGCTTCAGAAGGTAGGTAATAAACTCTTCTGAGCTACAGGAGCATGTTCTAACCCAATGCAAGGAAGCTCAGAACCTTGATAAAAGGTTACAGGAATGCTAACTAGAATAACGAGTTTAGAGAGGAACATAAATGACTTGATGGAGCTGAAAAACACAGCTCGAGAACTTCGTGAAGCACACACAAATATCAATAGCCAAATTGATCAAGCAGAAGAAAGGATATCAGAGATTGAGAACCACCTTACTTAAATAAGACATGTAGATAAAGTTAGAGAAGAAAGAACGAAAAGGAACAAACAAAGCCTCCAAGAAATATGGGACTATGTGAAAAGACCAAACCTACGATTGACTGGTGTACCTGAAAGTGGCAGGGAGAATGGAACCAAGTTGGAAAACACACTTCAAGATGTTATCCAGGAGAACTTCCCAAACCTAGAAAGACAGGCCAACATTCAATTTCAAGAAATACAGAGAACACCACTAAGATACTACATAAGCAGATCAACTCCAAGACACATAATTGTCAGATTCTCCAAGATTGAAATGAAGGAAAAAATGTTAAGGGCAGCCAGAGAGAAAGGCCATGTCACCTATAAAGGGAAGCCCATTAGACTAACAGTGAATCTCTCAGCAGAAACCCTACAGGCCAGAAGAGATTGGGGACGAATATTCAACATTCTTAAAAAAAAGAATTTTCAACCCAAAATTTCATATCCAGCCAAACTAAGCTTCGTAAGCAAAGGAGAAATAAAATCCTTTCCAAACAAGCAAATGCTGAGGGATTTTGTCATCACCAGGCCTCCTTACAAGAGCTCCTGAAGGAAGCAATAATGTGGAAAGGAAAAACTGGACCAGCCACTGCAAAAACACACCAAAATGTAAAGACCAATGACACTTCGAAGAAACTGCATCAACTAGTGTGCAAAATAACCAGCTAGCATCATAATGACAAAATCAAATTCATAGTTACTTAACAATACCAACCTTTAATGTAAATGAGCAAAATGCCCCAATTAAAAGACACAGACTAGCAAACTGGATAGAGTCAAGACCAATCGGTGTGCTGTAATCAGGAGACCCATCTCACGAGCAAACACACACATAGGCACAAAATAAAGGGATGGAGGAACACTTACCAAGCAAATGGAAAGCAAAAAAAAAAAAAAAAAAAAAAAAAAAAAAAAAAAAAAAAAGAAGCAGGAGTTGCAATCCTACTCTCTGATAAAACAGATTTTAAACTAACAAAGATCAAAAAAGACAAAGAAGGGNAGGAAAAACTGGACCAGCCACTGCAAAAACACACCAAAATGTAAAGACCAATGACACTTCGAAGAAACTGCATCAACTAGTGTGCAAAATAACCAGCTAGCATCATAATGACAAAATCAAATTCATAGTTACTTAACAATACCAACCTTTAATGTAAATGAGCAAAATGCCCCAATTAAAAGACACAGACTAGCAAACTGGATAGAGTCAAGACCAATCGGTGTGCTGTAATCAGGAGACCCATCTCACGAGCAAACACACACATAGGCACAAAAAAAAGGGAAGGAGGAACACTTACCAAAAAAAAGGAAAAAAAAAAAAAAAAAAAAAAGAAGCAGGAGTTGCAATCCTACTCTCTGATAAAACAGATTTTAAACTAACAAAGATCAAAAAAGACAAAGAAGGGCATTACGTAGTGGTAAAGGGATCAATGCAACAAGAAGAGCTCACTGTCCTAAATATATATGCACCCAATACTGGAGCACCCAGATTCATAAAACAAGTTCTTAGAGACCTACAAAGAGACTTAGACTCCCACACAATAATAGTGGGACACTCCACTGTCGATATTAGACAGATCAACAACACAGAAAATCAACAAGGATATTCAGAACTTGAACTCAGCTCTGGATCACGTGGACCTAATAGACATCTACAGAACTCTCCACCCCAAATCAACAGAATATGCATTCTTCTTAGTGCAACATGGCACTTAGTCTAATATTGACAACATAACTGGAAGTAAAACACTCCTCAGCAAATGCAAAAGAACTGAAATCATGAAAACACAGACTCTCAGACCACAGTGCAATAAAATTAGGACTCAGAATTAAGAAACTCGCTCAAAACCACACAACTCCATGGAAATTGAACAACATGCTCCTGAATGACTCCTGGGTAAATAACAAAATTAAGGCAAAAATCAAGAAGTTCTTTAAAACCAATGAAAACAAAGAAACAATATACCAGAATCTCTGGGACACAGCTAAAGCAGTGTGTAGAGGGAAATTTACAGCACTAAATGCCCACATCAGAAAGCTGGAAAGATCTCAAATTGACACCCGAACATCACAATTAAAAGAACTAGAGAAGCAAGAGCAAACACATTCAAAAGCTAGCAGAAAACAAGAAATAACTAAGATCAGAGCAGAACTGAAGGAGATAGAAACACAAAAAACCCTTCAAAAAGTCAGTGAACCCAGGAGCTGTTTTTTTAAGTAATGATAATAATAATAACAAAATAGACAACTAGCTAGACTAATAAAGAAAAAAGAGAGAAGAATCAAATAGACACAAAAAAATGGTAAAGGGGATATCATTACTAATCCCACAGAAATAAAAACAGCCATCAGAGAATACTATAAACACCTCTATGCAAATAAACTAGAAAATCTAGAAGAAACAGATAAATTCCTGGACACATACATCCTCCCAAGACTAAACCAGGAAGAAGTTGAATATCTAAATAGACCAATAACAAGTTCTGAAATGGAGGCAGTTAATTAGCAGCCTACCAACCAAAAAAAAGCCCAGGGCCAGATGGATTCACAGACAACTTCTACCAGAGGTACAAAGAGGAGCTGGTACCATTTCTTCTGAAACTATTCTAAACAACTGAAAAAGAGGGAATCCTCCCTAACTCATGATATGAGGCCAGCATCATCCTGATTCCAAAACCTGGCAGAGACACAACAAGAAAAGAAAACTTCAGACAATATCCCTGATGAATATCAATGCGAAAATCCTCAGTAAAATACTGGCAAACCAAATCCAGCAGCATATCAAAAAGCTTATCCACCACGATCAAGTTGGCTTCATCTCTGGGATACAAAGCTGGTTCGACGTACACAAATCAATAAACATAATCCATCACATAAACAGAACCAATGACAAAAACCACATGATTATCTCAATAGATGCAGAGAAGGCCTTCAATAACATTCAACATCCCTCCATGTTAAAAACTGTCAATAAACTAGATGTTGATGGAACATATCTCAAAATAATAAGAGCTATTTAGGACAAACTCATAGCCAATATCATACTGATTGGGCAAAAGTTGGAAGCATTCCTTTTGAAAACTGGCACAAGAGAAGGATGTCCTCTCTCACCACTCCTATTCAACATAGTATTGGAAGTTCTGGTCAGGGCAATCAAGCAAGAGAAAGAAATAAAGTGTATTCAAATAGGAAGTGAGGAAGTCAAATTGTCTGTTTGTAGATGACATGATTGTGTATTTGGAATACGCCATCATCTCAGTCCAAAAACTCCTTAAGCTGATAAGCAACTTCAGCAAGTCTCAGCATACAAAATCAATGTGCAAAAATCCCAAGCATTTCCTATACACCAATAATAGACAAGCAAACAGCCAAATCATGAATGAACTCCCATTCACAATTGCCACAAAGAGAATAAAATACCTAGGATGACAGCTTACAAGGGATATGAAGGACCTCTTCAAGGAGAACTACAAACCACTGCTCAAGGAAATAAGGGAGGACACAAACAAATGGAAAAACATTCTATGCTCATGGATAGGAAGAATCAGTATCATGAAAATGGCTATACTGCCCAAAGTAATTAATAGATTCAATACTATTCCCATTAAATTACCATTGACTTTCTTCACACAATTAGGAAAAACTACTTTAAATTTAATTTAAATTTATGGAAACAAAAAAGAGCCCGTATAGCCAGGACAATCCTAAGCAAAAACAACAAAGCTGAAGGCATCACACTACCTGACTTCAAACTATACTACAAGGCTACAGTAACCAAAACAGCATTGTACTCATACCAAAACAGATTTATAGACTAATGGAACAGAATAGAGACCTCGAAAATAACACCACACACCTACAACCATCTGATCTTCAACAAACCTGACAAAACCAAGCAATGGGGATAGGATTCCCTATTTAATAAATGGTGCTAGGAAAACTGGCTAGCCATATGCAGAAAACTGAAACTGAACCCTTTCCTTACACCTTATACAAAAATTAACTCAAGATGAATTAAAGACTTAGATGTAAAACCCAAAACCATAAAAACCCTAGATGAAAATGTAGCCCACACCATTCAGGACATAGGCATGGGCAAAGTCTTCAAAGACTAAAACACAAAAAGCAATTGCATCAAAACCCAAAATTGACAAATAGGATCTAATTAAACTAAAGGGCTTCTGGAAAGCAAAAGAAACTGGCATCAGTGTGAACAGGCAACCTACAGAATGGGAGAAAAATGTTGCAATCTACCCATCTGACAAAGGTCTAATAGCCAGAATGTACAAGGTACTTAAACATATTAACAGGAAAAAAAAAAAAAACTTTATCAAAAAGTGGGCAAATGGTATGAATAGACACTTCTCAAAATAAGACATGTATGCAGCCAAAATACTTCTGAGAAAAGCTCATCATCACTCATCATTAGAGAAATGCAAATCAAAAGCACTATGAGATACCATCTCATGCCAGTAAGAATGGCCATTATTAAAAGGTCAGGAAACAATAGATCCTGGCAAGGCTGTGGAGAAATAGGAGCGCTTTTATACTGTCAGTGGGATTGTCAACCATTGTGGAAGACAGTGTGGTGATTCTTCAAGGATCAAAACCAGAAACGCCATTTGACCTAACAATTCATTTACTGGCTATATACCCAAAGGAGTAGAAATCATTCTACTATAAAGACACATGTACACATATGTTTATTGCAGCACTATTACAACAGCAAAGACATGGAACCAACCTGAATTCCCATCAATGATAAACTGGATAAAGAAAATGTGGTACATATACACCTGGAATACTATGCAGCCATAAAAAGAATGAGATCATGTCCTTTGCAGGAACATGGATGAGGCTGGAAGCCATCCTTCTCAGCAAACTAACACAGGAACAGAAAACCAAACACTGCATTTTCTCACTCATAAGTGGGAGTTGAACAATGAGACCACATGGACACAGGCAGGGGAACAACACACACCAGGGCCTGTCAGTGGCGGGGAAAGAGGAGGGAGAGATTAGGACAAATACCTAATGCACACAGGGCTTAAAACCTAGAGGTTGGGTTGACAGGTGTAGCAAGCCACCATGGCCAATGTATACCTATACAACACACCTGCACAGTCTGCACATATAACCCCGAACTTAAAGTAAAATAAAATAAAGTATAAAATAAAATAAAGAAATACAAATCTAATCATGTGACTCCTCAGCTTCTAAGACTTTCATATGGGTTTCCTATGCCTTCGAGCTAAAGAGAAAATGTTTGAACAAAGCTGTCCGTAATTGAGTCTGCTTAGGTCTTCAGACACACTACTGCTCTTTCTGTATACTCAGCCGAAATCTGCAGGCCCCAGATGGTTCTGTCTGTCCTGTAACCAGCCTCCCACTATCTCCTGCTACCTGAACCTAGAAACACCTTATCTCATGCACTTTGACTAATGAACTTCTACTCACCCTTCAGGTCTCAGTGGAAATGTCACCTCCTCAATGAAGCCTTCTCTGATACATAACCATGGTTAGATCATCTGTTCACTGGAGCATCCTCATCATATCACATAACATGCTTACTCTCCAGTAATTGCTCCTTTAGAGGTTTGTTTTCTCAAAAGAATTGAATGAAGTAAAGGATCCTGTCTATTTGCCACAATTCTATGCCTCACACAGTGACAAGTGCACAGCAAGAGCTCAATAAAAATTTGCTAAATGGAGGAATGAATTACTGCATCTATAATAACAAACTAGATCCTATTAATGTTAGGTTGTCCTTTTACAATTAGAAACATCATGAACTGATTTTAATGCATTCCATTCATGTCAATAGATTAACATGTGATACTATATGGTGTAATTGTTGAGGACAGAGTTCAGAGGAAGCCTGTCCTCTTGCAAATCCAGCCTCTCCCCTACTCACTGTGTGCCTTGAGCAGCTACTGCCTTTCCTGCTCTTCTATTTCCCCATATGTCGTATGTTGTCTTGAAGATTAAGTAAGACAATATGTATAGAATCATGCCTGGAATAACTTATGGACATATCGTATAACTGAAAGTTATTATTATTATTATCATTGTGATATTTTATTTAAACAAGAGCCTTGCCTTGCCTCCTTTGATCATTAGGAATAGATTTGAAAGATAGGATGTTTTAGGAAGGAGACAGAATAGTAAACAAGATGGCCCAGTCTCAGCCTGCTGTCTGGGTACAATATTGAACAGCACCTCCGTGTGATACTGATAGTGTCTCAATGCTGTCTATCTCAAAGTTACTCTCAGTAGAGGATAAGTTGTCATGTCAGACCTAAGAAGAGGGGATTCCAGAGCCTCTGCTTGTGTTGTGTGCATAATCTCCACTCTGGCCCTGCAGCCAGAAACCCTGATCCCTCCCTTGCAGGGCTGTCTAAGGCTCACCATAGCAATACATACACACTTTGACTTCCCACTCACATCTGGGGATCATGCATTGCTCCAGGCTTTGCATGACTCCTCCCATGTGTCACATTTGTTGTAAATGGAACTTAGGTCACAGGAGGAGGGATAATACAGAAAGTGGCCAGCTTAGCAACAGAGATGCCTTTACGAGTTGTTTGTCCTATAATCTGTTCTCTGTTGGTGCCATACTGATCCCCAAATGAAGACGGCCATAAGTACAATGGAAATGTAAAATGGACCATGTTCTTAAAAGTTTATTTAAAAATACCTGGCACATTATTTAATGCATAAACAAAAGATATTTACATTGTTTAAATGCCCCAAATAAAGGAGAATAAAAGTAACATTTAGAAAGTAGTTAAAATTGGCCTATAAGATAGAAGTTTAGCATTTTTTTTTTTTTTTTTTGGTTTTAAAACTTATGACAACTGTTTTGAAATATAAAACAAGCTTTTCTCATAGAGAGATTTTAAAACTTTTAAATAATATATAAAATGAAAAGTACCTGGAAAATATATATATTTCTAAAACTAAAATCTAGATTATTTGTTTTAAATGATAGAAAATGCATTTTTTTCTATGCTAAAAATAAGTGTTATTTACAACCTATGTGCAAATCTACTGGATTAACAGAGAATTAGTAAGGAAGACATTCTTCCTTACTTCCAGCAAATACGAGCATAACAAACTTGGATGAGAAATTAGACATCAATCCACCTAGACTAAATCCATACACAATTTCTGTCAGCATCCAAAATGTGGCATAGAATCCAAACCTGAAAAGATACTGTTAACAATAAGTAAGGCAATGACCAGACCCCAAATCACTGCATTATCTAGGGATGAAGAGGAGGACTTTGGTCAAAACCTAGGCTCCTTCACTTAGCCAGTTTCTTAATCATGTACACCTCTGTTTCTTCATCTGTAATTTGGGTATAAAAACATATTTACCTAAAGTGTTTTTGTGGGTACTAAGTTAGCGAATATTTTTTAAGTGCTATACAATGCCTAGCACATGATAGCCTTCAATAAATATTAGCTACAACCATATTTGTCAAATTAATTTCCACTGCAGTCTAACTAGTGTTTTCCTATATGCCAGTGAACATGGACATCATTCCTGGAATTGTTTGCGTTTTGGGTCTACTTGCATTTATGCCAAGAAGGAGCTTTAGCTTCAGAGTTAACAAAACCTGAGAAACAATTCTAGTTTCTTCATTTGCAGGTAGTGAAACTTTAAATGAGTAGTTTTAATTCCCTTTGCTTCAGTTTCCTCGTCTTTAAAATGGAATAAGACTTGCCTTATTGGATTGTAATCAATGTTTAGTGAAGTGATCTGTGTAAAGTGCCAAACACAAAATGATGTTTCATAAACAGCAAACAATATTATAGAAACTAAGAAGAATAAGGACAACGATTCCATTGATATTTTACTGGGATATATTAAAATGGAAATTCAAGGCCAGGTGTGGTGGCTCACACCTGTAATCCCATCACTTTGGGAGGCAGATATGGATGGATCACTGGAGACCAGGAGTTTGAGACCAGCCTGGCCAACATGGTGAAACCCCATCTGTACTAAAAATATAAAAATTAGCTGGGCGTAGTGGTGCACACCTATGGTCCCAGCTACTCAGGAGACTGAGGCATGAGAATTGCTTGAATCTGGGAAGCAGACGTTGCAGGTGGAGGTTGCAGTGAGCCGAGATCATGCCACTGCATTCTAGCCTGGGGGACAGAGCAAGACCTTGTCTCAAAAAAAAAAAAAGAAAAGAAAAGAAAAGAAAGAAAAAGAAATTCAAGCAAATAAATAATGTTCCAAATTCATGCCAGTTCAGCAAGCAGAGGAAAATTCATAGTGAAGTGATTCTATGTTGCCCTTCTCAATGATTGGGAGAGTCTGATGTGCTAATTATAAAATATTTTAATACCTGAAAAAATAAGTCTTTTGTGGTTTTTGGCAACATAGAAAAAAAAAAGCCTTACTTGGTACAATTTGCTATAATGGAATGTTTCTCAGAAGAAGCTAACTTTATTCAGTACAGAAGGCTTTTTGATGTCATTAACCTACAGAAATGATTTTAGGAAAGTAATGCAAAAGTATCCAAAAGGTGAGGTGACAAGAAGCTTTCTTTTGCTCCTAAAGGCTACATTGATTAATGTAGGAAACAACAATCCTCTGGAGTCCAGGGAGTAAGTAATCAGAGAGCACCTGAAACAAAGGCCTTCCAAAAGTCTTCAGATTCCTTATATTAATCACATTAATACTGACTCTCAGAAGACACTGTGTAATTATTAAATAAGGTGATTTCTCTGCAAAACTACAAAATCTATAGATATAAAAATCTAAGTAATGTAAATCATAATCAACATGCTCCCTGTTGACTCTGGAGAAAATAGTTTAATAAAAAGGCTATTATACTTGTACTCGTGACACCCAAGTTCAAAATTCTACTCTGCTGCATACAGATACATAGACACCACGGCTTACCCACCTGCTCAAGTCTCAGCTTCCTCCTCCATGGAATAAAAATACACTGACTTCAGCACGTTGTTGTAAAGACAGAATGAGATAAAGTACATTCATTGCTGACTCAAAATAAAATCTACAAATATACTAATTAAACTAATCATTAAATCAATTCAGTTACTTTTCACATTAAGTGAATAATCATTACAGTAGTTAGTATTTATTATTTATTTACTATGTATCAGATGCTAGGTTAAACAATTTTATTAATTATCTCATATTTTCTCACAACCACTCTATAAAACAGTTCTATTATAATCTCTTTTCTCATTTTAGGAAAAGAAGATTTAGAGAGGTAAAGTAACCAGTCTGTAGTTACACAAGAGCTAAGTGTTCAAACCAGGTTATGACAGGTTTTTCTCACACCAAAACCTATATGCTTCCAAATTACTGGTTTTTAAATTATTTCTTAATAGCAGAATACTTTCTTTAAATGACATATTTTGTAAAGGCTAAACACATACCACAAATAAAGACTGATCTGCCTGGATTCAATCAGGAATGGAGAACTCTACTCTCACATTGACCTTAGAAACACTTCAGAGGAACCCTGGAACTCAAAAAACACAGTGCTCCACAAAACACATTATTACTATGATGATCACATCTTTTTCACATTTATGATTTTGACAGTTTGAAACCCACTGGAAAGGTCTATGACAAGTAATAATTTATCATGTTTCTAAGGCATTAATTTGAATCTTGCATGGCAAAACCGTCGGGAGCAAATCACTTCATTGGTAAGTGAGCTTTCTTAGAGTGTAAGAATATGCACAGGTTATGCGTGATTCATGATACACATGTGATTTGGTAGAAAGCCAGGAGCCTGGACAAACGTTTCCTAGTTCATGAATTAGGGGCTTTCTAAACAATTTAGGGCACACTATTAGCAAAATGTCGAGTTTCTTCAATACCTGGTTACTGCAGATTAGTAGAATATGTCTTTCATTTTTAAAAATTTATATTGATACATAATATTTGTACATATTTATGGTATACATATGATATTTTGATACATATGCACAATGTGTAATAATCAAATCAGGATATTCAGGATGTCTATCATCTCAAACATTTATTATTTGTGTTAAGAATGTTTCAAATATTCTCTTCTAGCTATTTTGAAATACATAATATATTGTTGTTAACCCTATTGTGCTATCAGATACTAGAAATTATTCCTTCTATATAACTATATGTTTGTACCCATTCACCAACCTGTCTTCGTGTCTCCAGTCCCCACATCCTTCCCAGTCCCTGGGAGCTATAATTTTACTCTCTACCTCTATAAGATAAACATTTTAGCTCCCACAAATGAGTGGGAATCATGAGATATTTGTCTTTCTGCGCCTGGCTTATTTCACTTAACATAATGACCTTCAGTTCCATCTACATTGCTGCAAATAACAGGATTTCATTCTTTCCATGGCTGAAGTATTCTATTGCATATATATATATATATA